>NC_067410.1:798433-981190 GCF_009764475.1 Pristis pectinata | reverse complement strand
GCAACATCTGTTGGGGGAGAGGAATTGTCGACGTTTTGGGTCAAAACCCTGCGTCAGGACTGAGAGTAGAGAGGGGAGGTGGCTGGTATAAAGAGGTGAAGGGGAGGGGTGAGACAGGTGAACTGGTGAGGGGTGAGGGCAGATGGAGCCAGGTGGGGGGAGGCGAGGGTGAACGTGAAGAGAGGCTGGGGGGGTGGTGGGAGGGACACAAAGGCTACCCATGCTGCAATCGTGCTGATCGTGGGCACCATTAGGGGAGAGGCGAAGGGCAGATAGAACCAGATTGGGTGGGACACGGTGGGGGAAATGTGTGGGTAGTGGGTGGATGAAACCAGGAGGGGAAGGAAGACAAAAATGGGTGATGGGGCTGGACTGGGGGGAGGGGGGGGTTATGGGAAGGGGACAAAAGGGAGGTGAGAACACGGGAAGTAGGGGTTACGATGCCCCACCTCCCACAGCCAATCAGAACGCGAATGGGCATATTCTTTCCTGATTGGTTAATTTTTGACTCTCAGCGTGTTCTGTTCCACCAGCACTTGTTTCTCCAGCTGCTGAAAGGAAGTTAGAAGTGAGAAGGAAAGGAATCCAGATGTGGCAGGGTTTTTGCTTCCAGCTGTGGCAGGGATTTAATCTTCAACTGGATGTGACCACCTGCGGCAGGAAGGGTTGGAGGACAGTGGTGTAGGAGAGGGGATTGGTGTGGGGCAGAGCTCTCAGCACACAGGCTGAAGGCCTGTTTTGTGCTAAAGTCTGGACCAGCTGCTGCTGGAAGGTCATCAACTCGGTGAAAGACGTCCTTTGGTCTGCCCGAAACGGTCTCCCAGCACTGCGAGATGTCCATAGGGGAATGCTGCCGACTAGCACATTCGAGGCTGCAGGAGTACGTGTTGAGGGACGCACTGAAGCTGGGTGCAGCCAACGCAAGGGCTCAGTGGGGAAGGACTACAGTTTAGGGTTCTGTCACTGGAGAGGGAGGGGCGGGGTCAGGCGAGAAAGCATCTTAAATATTGTAAATATGGGATTAGGGTAGCACCCCAGGGAGCCACACAAGTGGCATCAGTGCTGTGTATTTTATATAAAAAGGTAACACTAATGATGGATCCGTACACGAATGTAAAGGTTTGCACTGTTTTATTGTTGTATATAGTTTGTTTTTTATGATGAATAAAATTTATTTTGGAATAAAAAAAAGTCCCGGGGCCTGATGGAATATTCCCCAGGCTGCTTCCTGAGGTGAGGGAGGAGATTGCTGAACCATTGGCTAGGATCTTTGAGTCCTCGTTGTCCACGGGAATGGTTCCGGAGGATTGGAAGGTGGCAAATGTTGTCCCCTTATTCAAAAAAGGTAGTAGGGATAGTCCAGGAAATTACAGACCAGTGAGCCTTATGTCTGTGGTGGGCAAGCTGTTAGAAAGGATTCTAAGAGATAGGATCTATGAGCATTTAGAGAATCATGGACTGATTAGGGACAGCCAGCATGGCTTTGTGAAGGGAAGATCTTGCCTCACAAGCCTGATAAGGTTCTTTGAGGAGGTGACCAGGAAGATTGATGAGGGTAGTGTAGTAGATGTGGTCTACATGGATTTTAGTAAGGCGTTTGATAAGGTTCCACATGGTAGGCCTCTTCAGAAGGTCAGAGGCCAAGGGATCCAGGGAAGCCTGGCAGTGTGGATTCAGAATTGGTTTGCCTGTAGAAAGCAGAGGATTGTGGTGGAGGAAGTGCATTCGGATTGGAGGGCTGTGACTAGTCGTGTCCCACAGGGATCGGTTCTGAGACCTCTACTTTTTGTGATATTTATTAATGACTTAGATGAGGGGGTGGAAGGGTGGGTTAGCAAGTTTGCAGATGACACAAAGATCGGTGGTGTTGTGGATAGTGTGGAGGGCTGTCGAAGCTTGCAGAGGGATATTGATAGGATGCAGAACTGGGCTGACAAGTGGCAGATGGAGTTCAATCCAGAGATGTGTGAGGTGGTACACTTTGGAAGGACAAACTCCAAGGTGGAGTACAAGGTTAATGGCATGATTCTGGGTAGTGTAGAGGAGCAGAGGGATCTTGGGGTTCATATCCACAGATCACTGAAAGTCGCCTCACAGGTGGATAGGGTAGTTAAGAAAGCTTATGGGATGTTAGCTTTCATAAATCGTGGGATAGAGTTTAAGAGCCGTGAAGTAATGATGCAGCTTTACAAAACTCTGGTTAGACCACACAGAGTATTGTGTCCATTTCTGGTCACCTCATTATAGAAAGGATGTGGAGGCGTTGGAGAGGGTACAGAGGAGATTTACCAGGATGCTGCCTGGATTAGAGAGTATGGATTATGAGGAGAGACTAAGGGAGCTAGGGCTTTACACATTGGAGAGAAGGAGGATGAGAGGACACATGATAGAGGTATACAAGAGGAATAGATAGAGTAGACAGCCAGTGCCTCTTTCCCAAGGCGCCAATGCTCAATACAAGAGGACATGGCTTTAAGGTAATGGGTGGGAAGTTCAAGGGAGATGTCAGAGGGAGTTTTTTACCCAGAGAGTGGTTGGGGCATGGAATGCACTGCCTGGGGTGGTGGTGGAGGCTGATACATTGGTTAAGAGATTGTTAGATAAGCATATGGAGGAATTTAAGACCGAGGGATATGTGGGAGGAAGGGGTTAGATAGTCTTAGGCGAGGTTTGGCACAACATGGAGGGCCGAAGGGCCTGTATTGTGCTGTATTGTTCTGTGGTTCTATGACTGTTTTCCCACTGCCTGGGAGGGCAGTTCCAGCAGATTCAGCAGGAACTTCCCAAGGGAACTAGATAAACACTGGGAGTGGGTGTGCCAGCTCCAGGGAGAGAGCAGAGGAAGGGGACCAAATGGAGACACTTTCAATGTACTTGAGTGGCCCCAGTGTGCATTGTGGCCTCTGTTCTTGCTATGGCTTTCCAGGCACATTGGTGGCCCCTCTGCTTCCGTTTCCAATGTCATGACTGATCTCCCACCTCCGTGTGGTTTTCCTGCCCTATTTCAACACCCCCTGATTCCCTTGATATCCTGAAATCCAAAGATTTCTGCTGGATGAACTCAGCAAATGAACCTCCACAGCCTCTGGGGGCTCGAGAACTCCAAAGATTCCCCACCCTCTGTGTGAGGAAATTTCTCCCTAAGTCAGTTCTGGGGGAAATATCCTCCCACATCCAGAAGGGTCAAGCCGGTCAGTTTCAATGAGTTCGTCTCAATGAATTCTAAAGAACACAATCCCATTCTGCATATTTTTTCCCAAAGATAAGGTATATCTCTGGGAAAAAATATGCAGAATGGGATTGTGTTCTTTAGAATTTGTAAAATATACAGAAATATACAGTAATAGGGGAGTCCAAACTAGAAGGCAGAGGTTTAAAGTGAGAGGGGAAAGATTTAAAAGGGATCTGAGGGGCAACATTTCCACACAGAGGGTGGTGGGTGTGTGGAATGGGCTACCAGTGGAAGTGGTGAGGGGTGGAACAATGATGACGTTTGGATGGTTACATGCATAGGAAAGGTTTAGAAGGATATGGGCCAAATGCAGGCAAATGGGACTAGCTCAGTTAGGCAACTTGGTTGGCATGGATGAGTCGGGCCGAAGGGCCTGTTTCCATGCTGTATAGCTCCATGACTTTATATCATTTGGGACGTTACTACCCTCAATCACTGCACCAAGCAGTTCAATACATTCACAGACAATGTGTCAACACCACTAAGGTTCCTCTCCACTGATTACATCACGGTGATGTTTGAGAGGCTGTTACACAGGGTCCAACCCCTCAGTGTCCAGTTGGTGGTGGGAACCTACACTGTGCTCCTTCCCCAAGCTTCAGTGCAACCTGGAGTCTGCCAGCTGGAAGACCAACTTTCTCCAAGGACAGATAGTGCGGCAACGTCCAACTGAATGGAACGCTGCAGGGTACCGAGGCCAGGCCCACGCTCCGCCAGACCAGAGATAGGTAGGACCTCAGCACAGTCACACTTGGTGTTTGCGTACCGTGACCCTACGCACAACTTGAGATGGCCATCGGGACAGCGATGTTGGGTATGTTTCTCCCTGCTTCCTTCGGAGACGTGTACATCACAACCTGTTGGATCTCTCAAAGAAACAGAATTTAGCTGGGTGACTTTGGTAAGGTAAACCAGAGCAGGACTTGCACAGTGAACGGCAGGGCCCTGGGGAGTGTCGTAGGACAGAGAGACCAAGGGCAACAGGTACATAGTTCCCTGAAAGTGGAGACATGGGTAGACAGGGCAGCGAAGAAGGCATTTAGCACGCTGGCCTTCATCAATCAGGGCACTGAGTACAGGAGCTGGGACGGCATGTTACAGCTGTACAAGACATTGGTAAAACCACATTTATAGAGTACTGTGTACAGTTCTGGTCACCCTGCTATAGGAAGGATGTCATTAAACTGGAGAGACTGCAAAAAAGATTCACAAGGATGTTACTGGGATTGGAGGGTTTGGGTTATAAGGAGAGGCTGGACAGGCTGGGACTGTTTCCCCTGGAGTGAAGGAGGCTGAGGGGTGACATTATAGAGGTTTATAAAGTCATGAGGGGCGTAGATAAGGTGGACAGTCACAGGCTTTTCCCCAGGGTAGGGGAGTCTAAAACTAGAGGGCACTGACAGCGGAAAGATTTAAAGGGGGCATGAGGGGCAGGTTTTTCACACAGAGGGTGGTGGGTGTGTGGAACGAGCTGCCAGAGGAAGTGGTAGAGGTGGGTACAATTGCAACATTTTAAAGACATTTGGACAGGTTCATGGATAGGAAAGGTTTAGAAGGTTATGGGCCAAATGCAGGCAAATGGGACTAGCTCAGGTAGGTACTAGGTCAGTATGGACTAGTTGGGCTGAAGGGCCTATATCCGTGTTGCATAGGTCCATGACTCTGAGTGCTGTGATGGAGGTGTGGGGGAATGGACATGTACAGCAGCACTGGGACCACCTCACACCTCACAGCATGTCCACAGTTCTTAACCCGTGTCTTTGGAATGTGGGGGGAAACCGGAGCACCCGGAGGAAACCCACACAGACACAGGGAGAACATACAAACTCCTTACAGACAGCGGCGGAAATTGAACCTGGGTCGCTGGCGCTGTAATAGCGTTACGCCAACCGCTACACTACTGTGCCGCCCACTGTTCAAGGCCTTCTCCTGATCCAAGCTGACCAGGCAGGTGTCCATCACCATCCTGCGTGTAGGCGATGGTATCCGTGAGCAGCGCAAGACTGTCAGAGAATGGTCCAGGTTTGGTCCAGGTGGATCATCTGTCCCAGGACAGACGGGATCATGTAATCCACATTCAGCAGTGAGATGGGTTTCCAGTTCCTGATCTCCCCCCTTCTGCCTGTAGACGAGGGTGGTAATTCCCAGAAGCAGACACTCCCAGCAGCCCTGGACCCATCCAGTCCCACAGAGCAAGGGACAATTTGAGCAGTAACCAGGGGTTTCTTCCATCTCAAAGGAATTTATGGTGGAGCTCGTCATCTCCTGCAGGGTCAGTGACTGGTCCAGACTCTCCCATCTGCTGTTGTCCAGGATAACCCGCTGTTGTTCAGCCCAATACACCCTGGGCACATCCATCCCCACCATCGGGAGTATCTACAGGAGGCGCTGCCTTAAGAAGGCAATGTCCGTCATCAAAGATCCCCACCAACTGGGCCATGCCATCTTCTCACAGCTCCCATTGGGCAGGAGGTACAGAAGCCTTAAGTCCCCACACTACCAGGTTCAGGAACAGCGACTTCCCTTCAACCATTCGGTTCTTGAACCAGCAAAACCCTAATCACTGCCTCAGTACAGCAACACTGGGACCACTTTGCACTAAAATGGACTTTTTGTTCTAATTGTGTTCTTTCTTGTAAAGATTCTGTATAATTTATGTTTTCCCTGTGGATGCTGCTTATCTGATGCTGTGTGCCTGTGATGCTGCTGCAGGTAAGTTTTTCAGTGCACCCATGGACGTGCAGATGTCAATAAACTGGGGACCCCGAGAGAGAGAGAGGGCAGGAGGTGTGCCCCCTGGAACTCTGCCGCTGCCCCTGTCTGATCAATGCTCCCACCAGGGAGACGCTGCACACAGCTCTGGCCCAGACCCCGGCTACCCTTCCCTCATCGCTACCCCAGCACGGTGCTGGGTGATCCCCCGGGTGGTTGAGGACGGTGCAGCGCCGACCCCACGCCCGGGGGTCCGGCTCGGGGCTGGGAGCCGCTGCCCCCTGGCCCGGGGAGCCGGCCCGCTGTCGGGACCAATCAGCGGCCGGTGGGCGGCTCCCGGGCCGGGCCGGCCCGTCAAAAGCCGAGCGCCGGCGCCAGTGCGGGCCAGTCTGATGGGGACCCGGCTGAGAGAGCAGGGCAGCTCGGCTCCGCGCACCCCGGCATCCCGGCCCCGGCCCCGGCCCCGGGACCCGCGTCCATGAGATTCTTCAGACTAACCTTCAAGTGTTTCGTGGATTGTTTCTGAAGCTGCCGAGCGCCGGCTCCCTGCTCACCGTCTCCTCGCCAGCACAATGCGCCCAGACTCTCCGCCGCGTCCTTCAGGTACGCGGCGCTCCCTCCCTCCGCGCTCCCCGCTCCCTCTTCCCCCCCTCCCCCCCTCCACCTTCTCCCCCCCCTCCACCTTCTCCCCCCCTCCACCTTCTCCCCCCCCTCCACCTTCTCCCCCCCCTCCACCTTCTCCCCCCCCTCCACCTTCTCCCCCCCCTCCACCTTCTCCCCCCCCCTCCACCTTCTCCCCCCCCCTCCACCTTCACCCCCCCCTCCACCTTCTCCCCCCCCCTCCACCTTCTCCCCCCCCTCCACCTTCTCCCCCCCTCCACCTTCTCCCCCCCCTCCACCTTCTCCCCCCCCTCCACCTTCTCCCCCCCCTCCACCTTCTCTCCCCCCCTCCACCTTCTCTCCCCCCCTCCACCTTCTCTCCCTCCACCTTCTCTCCCCCCCTCCACCATCCCCCACCACCTTCTCCCCCCCCTCCACCTTCTCCCCCCCCTCCACCTTCTCCCCCCCCTCCACCTTCTCCCTCCCTCCACCTTCTCCCCCCTCCACCTTCTCCCCCCCCTCCACCTTCTCCTCCCCCCCCTCCACCTTCTCCCCCCCCTCCACCTTCTCCACACCCCCTCCACCTTCTCCCCCCCCCCTCCACCTTCTCCACACCCCCTCCACCTTCTCCCCCCCCCTCCACCTTCTCCCCCCCCCCTCCACCTTCTCCCCCCCCCTCCACCTTCTCCCCCCCCCCTCCACCTTCTCCCCCCCCCCTCCACCTTCTCCCCCCCCCCTCTCCCTCCGCCGCAGGGGTGTCCGGGTTCCGGGGCAGCCGAGGAGGGGGTTGGGGGTGAGGGGAGGGGGCGGTGTGGCTGCGCCAGTCTTTGTGCGGAGCCCGACCTTCCCACGGGCCGAGGCCGCTCCGCTCCCGGTGACAGCGGCCGGCGGGGAGGGAGCGAGTGTCCCCGGCTCCGCGGCGTGGGAGAGCGCGCCCTCCTCGAACCGACTCCCCCGCCCCTCTCTCCCTACCCCCCCTCCTCACCCCCCGCCCCTCTCTCCCTACCCCCCCCTCCTCACCCCCCGCCCCTCTCTCCCTACCCCCCCTCCTCACCCCCCCGCCCCTCTCTCCCTACCCCCCCTCCTCACCCCCCGCCCCTCTCTCCCTACCCCCCCTCCTCACCCCCCGCCCCTCTCTCCCTACCCCCCTCCTCACCCCCCGCCCCTCTCTCCCTACCCCCCTCCTCACCCCCCGCCCCTCTCTCCCTACCCCCCCTCCTCACCCCCCGCCCCTCTCTCCCTACCCCCCCTCACCCCCCGCCCCTCTCTCCCTACCCCCCCTCACCCCCCGCCCCTCTCTCCCTACCCCCCCTCCTCACCCCCCGCCCCTCTCTCCCTACCCCCCCTCCTCACCCCCCGCCCCTCTCTCCCTACCCCCCCTCCTCACCCCCCGCCCCTCTCTCCCTACCCCCCCTCCTCACCCCCCGCCCCTCTCTCCCTACCCCCCCCTCCTCACCCCCCGCCCCTCTCTCCCTACCCCCCCTCCTCACCCCCCGCCCCTCTCTCCCTACCCCCCTCCTCACCCCCCGCCCCTCTCTCCCTACCCCCCCTCCTCACCCCCCGCCCCTCTCTCCCTACCCCCCCTCCTCACCCCCCGCCCCTCTCTCCCTACCCCCCCTCCTCACCCCCCGCCCCTCTCTCCCTACCCCCCTCCTCACCCCCCGCCCCTCTCTCCCTACCCCCCCTCCTCACCCCCCGCCCCTCTCTCCCTACCCCCCTCCTCACACCCCGCCCCTCTCTCCCTACCCCCCTCCTCACCCCCCGCCCCTCTCTCCCTACCCCCCCTCCTCACCCCCCGCCCCTCTCTCCCTACCCCCCCTCCTCACCCCCCGCCCCTCTCTCCCTACCCCCCCTCCTCACCCCCCGCCCCTCTCTCCCTACCCCCCCTCCTCACCCCCCGCCCCTCTCTCCCTACCCCCCCTCCTCACCCCCCGCCCCTCTCTCCCTACCCCCCCTCCTCACCCCCCGCCCCTCTCTCCCTACCCCCCCTCCTCACCCCCCGCCCCTCTCTCCCTACCCCCCTCCTCACCCCCCGCCCTCTCTCCCTACCCCCCCTCCTCACCCCCCGCCCCTCTCTCCCTACCCCCCCTCCTCACCCCCCGCCCCTCTCTCCCTACCCCCCCTCCTCACCCCCCGCCCCTCTCTCCCTACCCCCCCTCCTCACCCCCCGCCCCTCTCTCCCTACCCCCCCTCCTCACCCCCCGCCCCTCTCTCCCTACCCCCCCTCCTCACCCCCCGCCCCTCTCTCCCTACCCCCCCTCCTCACCCCCCGCCCCTCTCTCCCTACCCCCCCTCCTCACCCCCCGCCCCTCTCTCCCTACCCCCCCTCCTCACCCCCCGCCCCTCTCTCCCTACCCCCCCTCCTCACCCCCCGCCCCTCTCTCCCTACCCCCCCTCCTCACCCCCCGCCCCTCTCTCCCTACCCCCCCTCCTCACCCCCCGCCCCTCTCTCCCTACCCCCCCCTCACCCCCCCGCCCCTCTCTCCCTACCCCCCCTCCTCACCCCCCGCCCCTCTCTCCCTACCCCCCCTCCTCACCCCCCGCCCCTCTCTCCCTACCCCCCCTCCTCACCCCCCGCCCCTCTCTCCCTACCCCCCCTCCTCACCCCCCGCCCCTCTCTCCCTACCCCCCCTCCTCACCCCCCGCCCCTCTCTCCCTACCCCCCCCTCCTCACCCCCCTCCCCTCTCTCCCTACCCCCCCCTCCTCACCCCCCGCCCCTCTCTCCCTATCCCCCCCCCTCCTCACCCCCCCGCCCCTCTCTCCCTGCTCCCCCTCCCAAGGACAAAGGTGGGGGGGGGAGACTGTCGAGCAGGATTTCAGGGTGCTCCTGATTCCTGGGTCATGGAGGAGGGGGTTCAAGTGGGTGTGTGTGTTTGGGGGGGGGGGACGTGAGGAGTGATTCTGTGTAGACAGGGACCCAAAAACTGACATAGACATCTCGGATATCGAGATAGGTGAAGGCCATTCAGCCCATCGAGCCTGTGTCAGCTCCCGGTACAGCAAACCCATCTGTCCCACTCCTGCCCCTCTTTTCCCCCACCGCCCCTGACCCCTGTCCAGTTCAAAGCCCTGACTGAATCTCCACATCCTGGTCCTTGTGTGGGGACAGTGTGGGGAGACTAGTGCTGCAGTTCCCTGCGGATACCTGGCCTCTCTCTTTCCACAGACGCTGCCTGACCTGCTGAGTGTCCCTGTTGCTACCTGCAGCCGGACACTCCCGCAGTGTGCGGGAGCTTCAGCCTGGAATTCACTGCTCAACCCTCTGTGGTGAGTCAAAAATCCCCGGAATCCTGGGACAGGGAGAGAGGGACTGACCCACTGAGTCATGGCTGACACGTGTGTGACAGCTGAGGGATTACTGCAAATGCTGGAAATCTGATATAAAACAGAAACTGCAGAGAGTGCCCAGTGGGTCAAGCAGTGCCTGTGGGGAGAGGACCAGAGCCAATGTTTTGGGTCAATGACCCTTTTTCAATTCAATTCGTTTTGGATTTGCAGAGAGGGGAAAGATGTCATAGGGAAAGTGATACAAGAGAGCGAAATGAATGCCTGTGAATCACCGTTGATCCATCTAGAGAAAGTATAAATGGAGAATGCTGAGTGGGAGCATAACTGAACAATGTGCAAGAAATGTGCAGCAGATCAAGTGGCAGACGTGCAGAGAGGAAAAATGTTGAATTAATGACCTTGCTGTCCTACCCTGTGAGTGTGATAGAGGTTCTCTCTCTAACCCATGCCCGGCAGTGTGTGACGGGACGGTGCGGGGGGAGCCTCATCCTGTGTCTGACCCCGGCAGTGTGCGATGGGACGGTGCAGAGGGAGCTTCACCCTGTGTCTGACCCCGGCAGTGTGTGACGGGACGGTGCGGGGGGAGCTTCACCCTGTGTCTGACCCCGGCAGTGTGCGACGGGACGGTGCAGAGGGAGCTTCACCCTGTGTCTGACCCCGGCAGTGTGCGACGGGACGGTGCAGAGGGAGCTTCACCCTGTGTCTGACCCAGGCAGTGTGCGACGGGACGGTGCAGAGGGAGCTTCACCCTGTGTCTGACCCCGGCAGTGTGCGACGGGACGGTGCAGGGGGAGCTTCCCCGTGTCTGACCCCGGCAGTGTGCGACGGGACGGTGCGGGGGGAGCTTCACCCTGTGTCTGACCCCGGCAGTGTGTGACGGGACGGTGCGGGGGGAGCTTCACCCTGTGTCTGACCCCGGGAGTGTGTGACGGGACGGTGCAGAGGGAGCTTCACCCTGTGTCTGACCCCGGGAGTGTGTGACGGGACGGTGCAGAGGGAGCTTCACTGTGTCTGACCCCGGCAGTGTGCGATGGGACGGTGCGGGGGGAGCTTCACCCTGTGTCTGACCCCGGCAGTGTGCGACGGGACGGTGCAGAGGGAGCTTCACCCTGTGTCTGACCCCGGAAGTGTGTGACGGGACGGTGCAGAGGGAGCTTCACTGTGTCTGACCCCGGCAGTGTGCGACGGGACGGTGCGGGGGGAGCTTCACCCTGTGTCTGACCCCGGCAGTGTGCGATGGGACGGTGCAGAGGGAGCTTCACCCTGTGTCTGACCCCGGCAGTGTGTGATGGGACGGTGTAGAGGGAGCTTCACTCTGGGTCTGACCCGTGCCCTGGGAGTGTGATTGTCAGAACCAGAGAAACCTGGTTGTCTGAAATTGTTGACGGAGGAACTGAGCGTTGAGCTGCAGTAAGCAGATGGATCGAGTGTGTCCTCGGATCTGGCTCCAAGGATAGGAGACTTCCACTAATGTGGGGGAACAGTGAAGCTGATGTTGTTCTTCATAAAGTAGAGCAAGAGGAGATTTGGAGGCATTCTGGACTAAATGGGGTTTGTGTGTCCACTGTCATCAGCAGGGGGGTCAGTGCCCTGAGGACACGGGAAGGTGAGGGAAGAATGTTTTTGCACAGTGAGCTGTGATCTGGGACACACTGCCCCAGAGTGGGAGGTGTTGCACTTTGGGAGGTCAAATGTTAGGGGAGTACACAGTAAATGGCAGGACCCTTGGAAGTGTTGATGTACAGAGGGATCCTGGAATCCAAGTCCACAGCTCCCTGAAAATGGCAACACAAGTGGATAGGGTGGTGAAGAAGGCATTTGGTGTGCTTGCCTTCATTGGTCGGGGTGTTGAGTGTAAGGGTCAGGAAGTCATGTTGCAGCTGTCTAAAACTTTGGTCAGACCACGGAGTATTGTGTGCATTTCTGGTTGGATTACAGGAAGGATGTGGAGGCTTTGGAGATCGTGCAGGAGAGGTTCACCAGGATGCTGCCTGGATTAGAGGGTATGAGCTACAAGGAGAGGTTGGACAAACTTGGGTTGTTTTCTCTGGAGCGACGGAGACTGAGGGGAGACCTAATAGAGGTCTATAAAATGATGAAAGGCATAGATAGAGTAGACAGTCAGAATCTTTTTTTTCCCCAGGGTGGGAATGTCAAATACTAGAGGACGTAGGTTTAAAGTGAGAGGGGCAAATTTAAAGGAGATGTATGGGGCAAGATTTACACAGTGGTGGGTGCCTGGGATGGGCTGCCAGCGGAGGTAGGTACGACAGTGGTGTTGAAGAGGCTGTTAGTCATGTGAATGTGCAGCGAGGCACCAACAGTCTGCTGCAGGAGCTCAGTGGGTCGAGCAGCATCTGTGGGAGGAAAGGATTGTTGAAGTTTCAGGTCAAAACCCTGCATCGGGACCAAATACGCAGGGAACTGGAAGGATATGGATCATGTAGAGGGAAAAAGGAATAGTTTAATTTGGCATTGTGTTCAGCACAGACATGGTGGGCCAAAGGGCCTGTTCCTGTGCTGTGTTCTATTTTCTGTGGAAGAAGCTTCACAAGGGGATTTGGATGACAGGCGAGGAAGAGGTTTGGGGTTGTGGGGAGGGCAGTGTGATAAACTGGAGAGCTCAGGTGAATTGCCTCCTGTCTTGAATCCTGAGTTGGGTCCAGTGATTCTAAACTAAAGGGATTAGAAAGAGAGGCACCTGGCAGGAAGTCCAGAACTGGGCAGAACTTTAAAACCCAGCCTGGGGTCGTGGGGAGATTTCAAACTCCCCCCTAGGGAATGTTGATGGTCCAGTGACTGATACTGAGCCTGACTGGTGTTGGGTGTGGAGGGAATGTGTCCGTTTCCATCCTCTCCATTCCAGGCACAGCTCAGCACTGCTCAAACCATCCGTCAGTTGGGTGGGATTTTGGGGACTCAGGCAGACAGCCCAGTGACCCAGGAAGGTTCCCCTCATAGAGGGGATCTGAGGTGGCAGTTCTTCACCCAGAGAGTGGTGAGTACCTGGGACACTGCCGGGGGGGAAGCTGGGTCACTGACAGCATTGAAGAAGTCTCCAGATGATTACTTGAATCACGGGCAGAGGAGGGTTTGGACTAAGTGCTGGGAGATGGGGTTCACATGGAAGGGTGTTCACTGGTCAGCATGGGCAGGTTGGGCCAAATGGCCTATTTCCATGCTGTACGATCCTATGACACTCTATTGGAAGGCCATCCTGGTCCGAGAGAGGGAGCTGCAGTGATGGAGGGCCTTTGACCCTGGTGACAGATCAGGACCATGACCTGCACACGGACGTGTTGGATGTGAAGTCGGTGCCGATGTCCAGCTCCTGAACAGCCAGCTGACCATGACCCTTCTCTGACATGGGACAGTCAATCTTTTGGCAACTGGCCCCTACTGTCAGAGCAGGAACCACCCTGTAGTGCACTCGCACACTCTCACTTGCAGTGAGTACCTCTCTCACACACAGTGACATGTACACAAGCAGCTCACACTCAGACACTGACACACGTACATACGAGCGCCTCACACTCCCACAGTGACACTCATACACACAATGCCACACATACACACAATGCCACACTCACACACGAACACATGAGCGCCTTGCACTCGCACACAACGACACGTACACACAAGTGCCTCGCGCAGTGACACGTACACACAAGTGCCTCACATTCCCAGTGACACACGTACACACAAGTGCCTCATTCCCAGTGACACATACACACTAGCGCCTCACACACGTACACACGAGCGCCTCTCGCTTGCACACAGTAACACATATACACACGTACACACGAGTGCCTCACTCACACAGTGACATATATACACAGACCACCTTACACTCACGCACAATGACAGGAGAGCCTCGCGCACAGTGACCGGTATATACACGAGCACCTCACAGCACCTCGCACGTGTACACATGAGCGCCTCACACTCTCACGTAGTGACACACACACTATGTACGTTCATGCTGCCACTCATACACAGTATGTCACACGTACACACTGCCTTGCACTCTCATATATGTGCACACAGATACACCCATGAGCACAGAAATAAGCTTGTGCACACGTGTAAGGTTGCTAGACAGCAGAGATGTGCACAATGCCTAGCACCTGTGGAAAGAACACGTCACACACATTTGCACACTCAGTCTCTCAAACACACACGCACATGGGCACATAATTTCGCGCACACAATCCGTGTCAAGGAATGGTCACAGCCGGGGGGTGGGGGGTGAAACTGTATACAGGAGCTGGCCAGTCAGCCTGACCCCCTCCTCCTACCCTCTCCCAACAGCCCCACAAATTCTTTCCTTTCAGAAATTAGCCAGCTCCCTTTCAAACACTACAGTTGAACCAGCCCTACCCTTCCCCCAGTCCTCTGTTCCCCAGCCCACCCCTCGCGGTATCTCGCTTTGGGTCTGTTCCTATCACCCTTGCTCTCGACCCCTCCAGCACTGGGCATGGGTTGTCCGTCCCCTCTCTCTGCCATTCACGGATTATAAATCCCTCTCTCAGATCCCCCTGCAACCCCCTCTGTTCCAAGGAGAGCAGCCCCAGCTTCTTCAGTCTCTCCACAGAAAGGACGTTGCTCGTTCCTGGAGCAACACACAGTGCTGGAGGAACTCAGCAGGTCAGGCAGCATCTGTGGGGGGGGGGATGGAATGGAATGGACAGTCGGCGTTTCAGGTCTCGACTCCACAGCGGCCGCCTGACCTGCTGAGCTCCTCCAGCTTTGTGTGTCGCTTCAGATTCCCGCATCTGCAGTCTCTCCTGTCTCCATCGTCACTAGAATCGTTTCTCCCACGTCCTCGCCAAAGCTTCACATCTTCCCAGAACTGGACACGATCTCTGTGATGTCCCTGCTCTTGCACTCTCCGCCTCGTCTTATGAAACCCAGCACCAGAGACACACACTACCTGCCCGGTCACCTTCCATGAACTGGGCCCCTGTAGCCCAGATCTGTCCTCTTGCCCCATTAGATCTGTGCTTCCAGTTTGAACATAGAATTGGCCCTTCGGCCCACAATGTTGTGCCGACATAGCTAATCCCTCCTACCTACAGAATGCCCATATCCCTGCATTTTCCTTCCATCTAAGCCCCTCTTAAAAGCCCCCAGTGAACTTGCCTCCACCACCCTATCAGGCAACGCATTCCAGGCATCCACCACACTCTCAGTAAAAAAAAATGTACGCCTCGCGCCTGTTCTGAACCTACCCCCTCTCACCTTAAATGCATGCCCTCTGGTGTTGGATCACTCAATAATGGGGAAAAGATATTGCTTGTCCACCCTATCTGTGCCCCTTTTATACACTTCCAACAGATCACCCCTCAGCCTCCACCGCTCCAGAGAAAAGAGCCCAAGTTTGTCCAGCCTCTCCTGATAGCACATGCCCTCTAATCCAGGCAGCATCCTGGTAAACCTCCTCTGACCCTCTCTAAAGCCTCGACATCCTTCCTACGGTGAGGTGACTTTCTATAGTGAAGAGATGTTGCCTCTTATTCTTCCTACCAAAAGTATTCACGTTTGTTCCCCTTCACCCCCATCTTCCGCCCATCCCACCAGGCTGTCCGTCTCTCACTATCCTCCTCCTTCTTCTTAGGCAGTCCCTCAGGATCGAGGATGACTTGCTTCCAGTCCCGTTCTGGGGGTTCTGAGGCGACTGATGAAGTCGATGTGGGACCCGCAGACTCTACCACAGGTGGGGCGGGAGTTGCTTGTTGGTGGGTGGGTCCTCCGGGAGTTCTGCTCCTTCCGTCTGCTGCCAGTGCATGGGCTGGGCTCTCGGTACCATCTTGAAGCTCCTCCTCCACTGGGAACACCGGGAGTGAGTGACAGTTTCATTTCTTCATTGGGGCTTTGAGCACATCCCTCCATCTTCCCCGCTGTCCACCTGCTTCTCCCACGGCAGAGCTCTGAAGAGGGTGTTCCCTTCAGTAGACTGGTGTATGTGAGCGACGTGGCCTGCTCTGTGCGGCTGACTCACTGTAACTAGAGCTGCCGTACTGGGGGTGTTGCCACTTCATTTGGTAGATTCATAGAATGGTTTATAGTGCAGAGGCAGGCCATTGAACTCATCATGTCTGTGCTAGCTCCCTACCAGAGTAACTCACTAGTTCCTCTTCCAGCCCCTACTACATGGCCTTGCGCCCTATGATGTGCCACCCAGAATTGAACACTGATCTAGGTGCGGACACGTCAGTGTTTTATAACGGTTCAGGATGACTTCTCTGCTTTTATACTCTCTGCCTGCACTGACGAAGCTCCCACATTCAGGGACTTGTGCATTCATAACTTCGTCTGTCTGCTCCTGCAACCTTTAGAACAGTGTCCTTTATACTGTATTGCCTCTCCCTGTTCTTCCTATCAAGTGCTTCACCTCGTGTCTCTCCACATTAGGTGAAGCACTGTGGGAGGTCAACTGTAGGAGGAAAGTGTACAGTAAATGGCAGGACCCCGAGGAACACTGATGTACAGTGGGATCTTGGGGTGCAAGCCCACAGCTCCCTGAAAGTGCAACACAATGGACAGAAGATCTTCACAATCAAGAAGGTGTACGGCATACTTGCCTTCATTGGTCGGGCACAAAGTATAAAAGATGGCAAGTCATGTTGCAGCTGTATAAAACTTTGGTTAGGCCGCATCTGGAGTATTGTGTGCAGTTCTGGTCGCCCCATTACAGGAAGGATGTGGAGGCTTTGGAGAGGGTTCAGAAGAGGTTCACCAGGATGCTGCCTGGATTAGAGAGTATTAGTTATAAGGAGAGGTTGGACAAACTTGTATTGTTTCTCTGGAGCGTCAGAGGCTGAGGGGAGACCTGATGGAAGTTTATAAAACTGAAAGGCATAGATAGGGCAAACAGAATCTTTCTCCCAGGGTGGAAATCTCAAACACCAGAGGGCACAGCTTTAACGTGAGAGGGGAAACGTTTAAAGGAGATTTGAGGTAGGTTTTTTTTTTAAAGAGTGTGGTGGGTGCCTGAAACGGGCTGCCAGGGATGGGGTTGGAAGCAGATACAACAGCAACATTTAAGAAGCATTTAGACAGACACGTGAACAGGCGGGGAATGGAGGGAGATGGACCGTGTGCAGGCAGAAGGGATTAGTTTAAATTGACATCATGGTCGGCACAGACATTGTGGGCCGAAGGGCCTGTTCCTGTGCTGCACTGTTCTATGTTCTAAACTTTATCTGCCATGTACCTGCCCATTTCACCAGCCTGAGCATCCCACTGTAAAGTCACCATCCACTTCTCCGTTTACAGCACTGCTGAGTTTTGTGTCATCGGCAGATTTGATAATTGAGCCTCGCACCCACAAGTCTGGGTCAATAAATGGATCAAAAAGGCATTATCCCGAATGCCGATACCTGGAGAATCCCAGGATTCACCTTCCTCCAGACCAGTAACCATCCACTCAGCACCACCCTCTGTTGCCAACTTCCTATCCATGCTCAATGCCTCTTGGTGAGGGGGGGGGGGGGGGGGGGTGTGGTGTGGGGTGGGGGTGGTGCTGCTGGTATTTTTCCAGTCCTCTGTGTTGCCTGCTGTGGGTAGTCCAGGTTTCAGAAGCAGGTAGACCATGAGTATTGTGCCAGGTCTGAGGTCTCTTCTTCAAGTACTCTTTTCCTCAGTTGACTAAAGGCCGTGTTGGTGCGTTGAAGGTGGCGATGACTTCCATCGTCGCTGTCTGCCTTCGGGCAGCCTCTGTGTTTTCCAGGGTCTTGTCAGAGGGCAATGCTGTGCAGTGGGGGAAGGTTGCTAGGGGATGTTGGATTGTGTATGACCCATTCTCCTGTAGACTTCAGTGAATGAGCTGACAATGGCTTGGAGCTCGGCCTTCGAGTGTGCACAGACACTGGCATCGTCTGCATACTGCAGCTCGACTACCGAGGTAGGAGTGACCTTTGTTCTGGAGTGCAGTCATTGTAGGTCGTACACTTTCCCATTTGTCCTGGAGATTGGCTCTATTCCCAAGGAAAGGAAGTGAGCTGTGACATTGCAGTGAGAAAGATCAGAAGGAATATTGGGTGAAGACGCAAGCTTGCTTGAGCCCAGTCTGAATTGGGATTGAATCCACTGATCTGTATCTCCAACACCCAGTGCAGACTGATGCCTGACAAGGCTGTGTCATTGCCTGGACACCATCCTCCCATGTGCAAGCCAAGTCTCTCACGTGCACACCCTTCCCCAGACCTTGGAAGTTCAGGGAAAACTTGGTGAAATTGTTCGAAATTTTTCAAGATTTTCCGAACTCTGCCTGTCGGGGAGGGTGGGATTGGTGGAGCCAGCTTGAGGATTAGAGCCAAGCAGAGGGAGTGAATCTGAAACACGCTGACAAGCCAAAGATTTGGTGTTTCCTTCTGCAAATGCTATCTGGTGCTGGGTTAACTGTTGGTTTTTTATCTCAATTTGGTTGACCGTTAATGACCAAAGATGTTAAAGAACCTGTGGAAGGGGAAGTTTCTAACCAGCACAGTGCTTCTGACTGTAAGTCCACAGAAGTGTTTTGTTGCTGGAAAACACAGCCCTTGGGTGAAACAACTGTCAACACGCTGGAACAGCCTTAATATCTGTGATTACCAAACATTCAAAAACTGTTAAAGATTCTATTAAACATTTCCAAGCACAAAAAAATTTAAATAATATAAAAGCACAAAGCAAACCTGCCTGACCAGTTTTCTGAAGAGGTAACAAGGTGTATTGACAAAGGTAGGGCAGTGGATGTGATCTACACTGAGGCCTCTGACAAGGTCCCACATGGGAGGTGGGTCCAAAGGGTTAGTGCCTGTGGGATCCAGGGCAAGTTGGCAAATTGGATCCAAAATTAGCTTGGTAGTTGTGCTCTCTAGCACATCCACGTCCTTCTCACAGTGTGGTGACCAGAACAGCACACAGTGTTCCCAGTGCGGTCTGACCAGTGGTTTGTAAAGTTGCAACATAACGTCCCAGCGCTAATCATCGGAACGTAAACACGGCCATGCACTGGCCCACCTTGTCCACGCTGACCATGATGCCTGTCCCATTTACCTGTGTCCTCCACATCTTTCCTACCCACATACCTGTCCAAATTCCTTTGACACATTGGAGATGGCATAGGACATAATTACAACGGGACCCCACCACCAAGCACATCTTCCCCTCCCCACCCCTTTCTGCCTTTCACAGGGACCGCACTCTCCGTGACTCCCTCGTTCACTCCTTCTCCCACCCATCCTGCTCCAACCAGCCTTTGTATCCAATGCTTGGTGGTGGGGTCCTGTTGGAGATGGCAGAAGTTGCAGAGAATGATGCGTTGGAGACGTAGGCTGGTGGGATGAAATGTGAGGACAAGGGGGACCCTATCCCTGTCTGGTCTGTGAGGGGTGGGGGTGAGAGCAGAGGTGCAGGAAATAGCAAGCTCTCTCGACCACAGTCACTATCGTGGTCCAATCCCTTCCCACCTACGTCTGTGACACATCGCACGCTCTCCAACTCTTCAGTAGCTTTAAGTTCTCCGGCACGCACAACCTCC
Organism: Pristis pectinata; assembly: GCF_009764475.1. Taxonomy (NCBI): domain Eukaryota; kingdom Metazoa; phylum Chordata; class Chondrichthyes; order Rhinopristiformes; family Pristidae; genus Pristis; species Pristis pectinata. The sequence goes on along the minus strand of NC_067410.1, from coordinate 961,831 downwards.
TCTTCACCATGGACATCCAGTCCCTATACACCTCCATTCCCCATCGTAACTACTTCACTGCCCTATGCTTCCTTCTCAACTGGTCCCCTTCCACTGACACTCTCCTCACCTGGCTGAACTTGTCCTCACCCTAAACAACTTCACTTTCGATTCCTCTCACTTTCTACAGACCAAGGGCGTAGCTATGGGCACTCACGTGGGTCCCAGCTACGCCTGCCTCTTCGGTGGCTGCATTGAGCAGTCTCTGTTCCAAGCCTGCTCCGGCCCCATTCTTCAACCCCTTCTCTGCTACCCATCCCCCGGTGGATCTGCTCTCCCCACCTGCATCTACCCATCACCACCCTGTGCCCACCCCGCCTCCCCTCTTTTGTCCACCTATCACTGCTCTGCGGTTCCCTCCTATACATCGGGCTTCCCCTTTTCCTATCTTCAATACTGAGGAAGGGTCCTGACCCGAAATGTTGACTGGCTGCTGTTCTCCACGGATGCTGCCTGGCCTGCTGAGTTCCTCCAGCATCATCATGTTTTTCATCTGGATTCCAGTATTATTAATCATCTTAATTAAATCTGACTCTTGCTTCATCTCGGAGCACCTGCTGTTAACCCTAAACCAGCCAGGGCTCGATGCTCCTGGGGGTGAGTGCCAGCAGCAGTTTGTGGCCTCTGTTGTTGGGCTTGAGGCATTTACTGTTAGTTATTTGAAAACATAATGTGCCTTGAATTCCAATACACCTTCCCACAGATGCCCTTTGACCTGCATGCACATTGAATGTGAGCAATTCGAAAGTTTGGAGCAAGAGGTTCGGTGGATTTCTCCGAGGAACAGGCTGACCTCTTGTGGATTCCGAACTTCCTGCCATTCCACTGCTGGTGGCAGTGGCTGTGCCTGAGCCCCAAGCTCAGGAATTCCCTTCTCCACCTCTCTTCCCCCTCTCCTCCATGACCAACTGCACTGCTCAGACCTGAACAGAGATCCAGTTCCTTCACCATTTCGGGATGGACCAGTTCACCTGTCTGTCACTTGTGGTCCCACTGCTCCGTATGCCAGGTCCCTCATTGGCCACGCAGAGCTGGCTTCTGATTGGCTGCCAGGCACCTGATCTTTCTCTCTATCCCAGTCAGGGCTGCTCTCCTCCCAGAGACAAGGCCCCACTCCGGGGAAAGAGTCTGAGAAGGAGGATAAATCTACAAGTAGTGTCCGGGGAGGCAGGTTGTTCCTCAGGATGTGCAGGCCACGGTTTATTGCCTGTCCTGCTGTTACTGCATTAAGAACCAAGTGTAGCTGTGGACAAAGATCTGCCCGCTCCGTACTCGGGCCTAGATCGGGAGAATTGATCACATGTACAAGGACTGAGAGGCAGCAGGAGCTTACACTGCACACACACCACCACCCACCCTCCGGACAGCAAGCTGTTTCCAAGACCACAGCAAAGGGCAGTGAATAATCTATTGCCTCAGTGTGCTGGAGTTGGATAGATGCCCAGACCAGGATAGAGAGCTTCCCCCACCCCCAGCACCCCCTCCCCACCCACAGTAACCCCCATCCCCAGCACCCCTCCATCCCCAGCACCACCCACCCTGCACCCCCAGCAACCTCCACCACCTCCCCCTGTCCCCCCCCCCCCTTTCCCTTACAGAGGACTTTGGGTAAACCAGGTGGGTTTTACTGGTTCAACAGCTCCAGGATATTTTCACTGAGAGCAGATTTTATCGGTAAATAACAATTGAACTGGTCACAGTGGGGTTGGACCTCGCTCTCCCTGAGCTCTGGATCCAGACATCGTTGGCAAGACCAGCATTAACTGCCCCCGAGAAGGTGGGAGTGAGCTGCCTTCTGGTGAGAGTGTGGTTGAAGCAGAGTCGCTGACGGTGTTCAAGTGTCTGGACAAACACTTGAATCACCTCGACTGACGCTGAGGGCCAGGAGATGGGATTAATCCGGGCATGTTGCTTGTTTCCATGCCGGATAACTGCCTGATCCACCTTTGTACTGAAGGAAGAACTGGCTCCCCCCCCCCCCCCCCCCCCCCCCCCCCCACACACACACACACACAGATGTTGGGGCAGGAGTGAGGGGTTTTTGCCTCTGCACACCCTGACCTGCTGCCTTTCAGTCAAGGTCCCATCTACCCCCCAGGGGGATGTGGCAGATGTCATGGCCTCTATCTCAGGGATGTTTCTCCCTCCGTCCTCCGTCGCCATCACCAGCTCAGACGATCCAGTTGTCACCAAGATGCACAGGCTGTATTTCCAGCCGTGCACGAGTCGGTTGCCTCTCCAGCGCTGTAGTGCATGTGGAATGTTCCGGAGGAATGTCTGTCTGGCCCGAGTGACCTGGCTGTGTTTTCCAGATGGGTACAGCTGTGCCAGTGTACCTGAAGCTGAGACTGCCGAGCTGGTGGCTGACCCAGAATCCGGGCACGAAGACAAGTCAGTGCTGACTCCTCTTGTCACCAATGGTTGTGTCAAAGATGCGGCAGTGGAACGGGAGACCTGGACCCGGCAGATGGACTTCATCATGTCCTGTGTGGGCTTTGCTGTCGGCCTGGGCAACATCTGGAGGTTTCCCTACCTGTGCTATAAGAATGGAGGTGGTGAGTGTATCCTCGGATCAGGTTGTCGTTCCAGGGCACCGTGCCCCCAGGAGCCTCTGTCCGTCGGGGGATGCTGTGCTCCGTTGACGTGACCCTGTGTGTCAGGCAGCCAAACCCTGCTGGTCCAGTTGCCTCAAGGGCCAGGGCAGTGGGAGTATGGGACACCACCACCCATGGGTTCCCCTCCAAGCCTCCCACAATACTTCACAGTTCCTTCACCGTCACTGGGTCTGAACCCTGGAACCCCCTCCCCACCAGCACTGTGGGATCCCCTTCCCCAGAAGGACTGCAGCGGTTCCAGAGGCAGGTCTCCCCACCTCGGGCAGTTAAGGACAGGCTGGTGTTGTCTGATCCCATGGTATTCAGTAATAATACTGAGAAGTGAATGGGTTTGTTCAAATTTCTCTTGATCAGTACACTTGGAGCACTGTGGACAGTTTGGTCGCCCTGTTACAGGAAAGATGTGGTTAAACTGGAAAAGAGTGCAGAGGAGATTTCCGAGGATGTTGCCAGGACTCGAGGGTCTGAGTTACAGGGAGAGGCTGGCCAGGCTGGGTCTTTATTCCTTGGAACGTAGGAGAATGAGGGGCGACCTTATAGAAGTGTTTAAAATTATGAAAGGCATAGATAAGGTGGACAGTAACAGTCTTTTCCCCAGGGTAGGGGAGTCCAAAACTAGGGGCATAGGTTTAGGGTGAGAGGGGAAAGATTTAAAAGGGACCTGAGGGGCAATTTTTTCACACACAGGGTGGTGAGTGTATGGAACGAGCTGCCAGAGGAAGTGGGTGAGGCAGGTACAATAGGATCATTTAAGAAGCACTTGGATAGGTACATGGAGGGGCGGGGCTTGGAGGGATATGGGCTGAATGCAAGAATTTGGGACTCGCTGGGTGGGCACTGTGGTCAGCATGGACTGGTTGGGCCGAAGGGCCTGTATCTGTGCTGTATTGCTCTGTGACTCTATTTCCTCTTGGGCACGGGACAGATGGAGCTTCTCTTGAACAGAGTGGGCCAGGAGATTCCCTGAGCTGGGTGCAAGCTCCAGAGGAAGATGGGAATTGTGCACATTCTGCCCACCGGACACCGATCTCAGCGGCCCGTCAGTCTCTCTCGGGGAGCTCGTGCAGACCTAGACTGGGCGGGGGGAACACAGGTCCCCCTGGGGGAGCTCCAGATACCAGAGGTCCACAGTTCCCAGTTCCCCTCACCCCTGAACCAGCCACCATCGGGCAAAGGCAAAGATCAGGGAACCTTGACCAACGAAAGTTACTGAAGGTTTGATCAGGGAAAAAATGAAGCTGAGGATGGGAGTAGGAGACTGGGATCGAGGGAGTCCCTCGAGGGATATAGGTAGTGTAGGAAATAACCTAAGGAAGGCATAAAGGGGCTGTGAAATATCCTTGGCAAGTAAGATGAAGGAGAATCTGAAGACATTTTCTATCAGGAGCAGGAGGGTAGCTGGGGAAAGTGTGGGTCCCCTTGGTCATCTGTGTGTGGAGCCGGGGACGTGGGTGAGGTCCTAGATGAACACTTCTCATCGGTGTTTACCAAAGGGAAAGATGTGGAACTTGGAAGAAAGGCCTGGATAGAGTGGACGTGGAGAGGATGTTTCCATCAGTGGGAGACTCCAGGACCAGAGGGCACAGCCTCAGAATAGAAGGACGTCCCTTTAGAACAGAGATGAGGAGGAATTCCTTTAGCCAGAGGGTGGTGAATCTGTGGAATTCATTGCCACAGATGGCTGTGGAGGCCAAGTCATTGGGTGTGTTTAAAGCGGAGGTTGGTAGGTTCTTGATTAGTGAGGGCATCAAAGGTTATGGGGAGAGCAGGATAATGGGGTTGGGAGGAAAAAAAGTAAATCAGCCATGATCGATGGGCCGAATTCTGCTCTCTTGTCTTGTGGTGAGTTCGGGGAGGGGTACAGAGATAATCTGGAGCAGGTCGTTATTGGGGGGGTGGGGGGGGAGGTGTTGGATATTATGGGACACAGGAGGGTGGGTGACATCCCAGGTTACTGTGTGAAGCGAGGGAGATAGCTGAGGACTGGATGATAGTTAATGTTAGCAAAACAGACTGCCGGAGCAACTCCGTGGGTCGAGCAGCGTCTGTGGGGGGAGAGGAATTGTCGACATTTCGGGTGAAAACCCCGCATCGGGACTGAGGGGGGAGATGGTGGGTACAAAGAGGGGGAGGGGAGGGGTGAGGTGGGCCAGTAGGTGATTGGGGTGAGGAACGATGGGCGGATGGAGCTGGGAGGGGTGGAGATAGGTAGGTAGGTGATGGGTGGAAGTAGACAAGGGGCAAAAGGGAAGATGGAGCCAGCTGAGGGAAGGGGACGGGTGGAGGCGAGGCTGGAGGCTGTGAGTGGAGGCTACTGGAGTGTGGGGTCTGATGTAAGGAAGGTAACATGGGAACCATTGGGGGAGAGGTGTGGGGCAGGTGTAACCAGAACCGGTTGGGGAGAGAGCCAGTGGGTGGAGGGTGGATGGAACCAGGAGGAAGAGGCAGAAGGAAATGGGGGCTGGAGGGCGGGTTATGGAAAAGGGGACAAAAACAGGGCTGGAGGTGGATCGGAAGGAAAGAGGGGCTGTCAGGTGGAGGGGGATGGTTTAAGGAGATCTGAGAAGTTTTTATTGTGGGTGCCTGGGGAGGTGATGGAGGTGTTTAAGAGCTGTTGGACAGACACGTGAACAGGCGGGGAATGGAGGGATGTGGACCGTGTGCAGGAATTTGGGATTAGTTTAGATTGGCATCATGGTCGCCACAGACATGGTGCACCAAAGGGCCTGTCCCCTCTGACAGGATCCATCAATCGGCTGTGTTACATACAGTTGAAGATCACGGCCTGTCTCCTGATGATGTGAAATGAATAATTAAAGGTGGAGAGACTGCAGTGAGCTGGCTCTCGCTGAGAAGCTGCAGTGAATGAAGTGTTAAACACCCTGCACAGAAACCAGGCTTCCTTTGTCCCTCCTCTGAGCTTTGATCGTACTCGAGCATGCGTGACCTTCTCCACGTTCGATGCCTGATGATATTGTGCACTCTTCAATGTCGTCCCAGTGCTTTATCCTGGCACTGGCAGTGAGATGGATCGGGGAGTGCTCTTCACTCTCCTTGTGTTATAGAGGCACAGCACAGGAACAGGCCCTTTGACCCACCACGTTGCTGACCTTCACTGACCCACCTTCACTAATCACAAAGTAGACAGGGTGGTGATGAAGCTCTTTGGCTCGCTGGCCTTCATCAGTCAGGGCACTGAGTGTAGGAGTTGGGACGTCATGCTGCGGTTGTGCAGGACGCTGGCGAGGCTGCACTTGGAATATTGTGCACTGTTTTGCCCTGCTATAGGAAAGATGCCATTAACCTGGAATGAGTGAGGTAAAGATTGACAAGAGTGCTGCCAGGACGGCAGCTGGTTATAGGGAGAGGTTGGGCAGGCTCGGACGTTATTATTTGGAACCTAGGTGATCTTGTAGAGGTGGATAAAATCATGAGGGGTATAAACAGGGTGAATGCACTGGGTCTTTGTCCCAGGGTTGGGGAATCAAGAACTAGAGGGCATGGATTTAGTGAGAGGGGAGAGATTTAATAGATACCTGAGGGGCAACTTCTTCACCCAGACATTGGTGTGTTATGGAACGAGCTGCCAGAGGAAGTGGTTGAGGCAGGTACAACAACAAAGTTTAAAAGACACTTGGACAGGTCCACGGATAGGAAAGGTTTAGAGGGATATGGGCCAAATACAGGCAAATGGGACCAGCTTAGATGGGAACCTTGGTCGGCAGGGACGAGTTGGGTCGAAGGGCCTGTTTCCGTGCTGTGGGAATCAGATCTCATTGACCAGCGCTTGGTACCTTTCTATACCTTGGCAATTCAAGTGTTCAGCTTGATGCTGATTCAATGTTGAGAGTCTCTGCCTCTCCCTCGGGCAGTGTGTTCCAGATTCCAACCCCCTCTGGGTGAAACAATTCTTTCTCTGGTCTTGGACACCTCCTGCCACGGAGATGTCCCCATCTTCCAGCCTGTCTACGCCTGTCTACCTCCAAAACACCCCCCCCCCCCAGCCTCACTGCACACCACACACCCACACTGCGACACACAACTGCCCTCTGATGTGCGGGGGAGATTCGGGTGAGTGCTGTTTCAACTCTGCCTCTGAAACCCAGTGCACCGACGCCAGAGCAACAGGAAGCCACCTCTCCCTGGGGTTCGGCCTTTGTGCCTCTGGGGGTTGTACTCCCCCGAGCCCGGCTCGTTAACAGCGCGGTAACCAAGAGTGAGTGAGCTTGCACCCCTACCCTTCGATCTCCAAGCCCTCGGTGTCCTCCTGATGTGGCAGCTGAGAATTCCAAGTTACACTTGAAACATTCCAAATTAAAATGAAATCAAACTGTGGGAAACACTCAGCAGGTCAGGCAGCATCTGTGGGGAGAGAGAGTCAACAACTCTGGGCCCCTTCGAGGCTCTGACATGGGTCTTCAACATGAAGCTGTTCCTCCCTCCACAGATGCTGAGTGGTTCCAGCACTTTGTTTTTATTTCAGATTTCTGGCACCTGCGGTGTTTTTGTTTTTAAGTTTCAATTGGAAATTAAAAGTTGAAATGAAGTTAATACCAAAGGAATGGGCATGGGTCAAAGCCGAGGGTTGGATGTGAGTGAGGAGGCAATGAGCCAGGAGCCTGCTTGATGTCCCTGTGGTGGGCAGTGATGTCAGTAGCTGCAACAGAGGCTGGCGGGAGTTACTGTGCACCAGCTTGCTCGGGCCTGGAGCTCCTGCATCTTGAGTTGACATCTCGGCTTTCACCCACATTGATGGCAGCTGGTTCCAGGATCCCATACACAAAGTGTGCTGGTATCTCCACTGAACAATCTGCGCTTCAACACGTACTGAAAGGAATCTGTGAGCCGTGGGAGTCCGGCTGATGGAGCAGTTTAGATAATGGGCGCTTGTCTCTCCAATGTTGCTCAGCGTCCAAGTCACCAGCGATTAGGTGGCTCCAGGCAGTCACTGACTGAGGTTGTGCCAACCATGAACCACAGCCTGTGGTGGATCAGGGTCTGTCAGTGATTCCCACTCAAGGTCCCTCACTGCTACTGAGCCAGGCTTCAGTTCCAAGGCATCTGGCCTCCAAGGTACCCCAGAGAAGGTCTGGCTGAGAGGGGTTGAGGGTAAATCCCCTTGTTTACCCTTTCCACTTCAGTGTGTGTGTGTGTGTGTGTGTGTGTGTGTTTGGGGGGGCGGTGGGGTTGGGCAGTGGTGAAGTGTCATACAACATGGAAACAGGCCCTTTGACCCAACTTGTCCAATCCAACCAGGATTCCCATCTGCTAGCCCTGTTTGGCCATATCTAGAGGGATATGGCCAAACAGGGCTAGCAGATGGGAATCCTGGTTGGATTGGACAAGTTGGACAACCTTTCCCATCCACGGACCTGTCCGAGTGCCTTTTAAATGTTGTTAATGTACCTGCCTGAACCACTTCCTCTGGCAGCTCATTCCATATACTGACCACCGTCTGGGTGAAAAAGTTGCCCCTCAGGTTCCTATTAAATCTCCCCTCTCACTTTAAACCTGTGCCCTCTAGTTCTTGGCTTCCCCAACCCTGGAGAAAAGACTCTGTATCCACCCCATCGGTGCCCCCTCATGACCTTATACACCTCTATAAGGTCACCCCTCAGTCTCCTGTGCTTGTACACAGGTCAGTGGTCGGGCTGCTGGCAAACAGTGTGTGCTGTTACTGTCTGCAGTTCTGGTCGCTGCACTGCAGGAAGATGTGACGGAACTGGAGCAGCTGTGTACACAGTGTGGCTACAGAGCAGGTCAGCCTCTGTGGCGAGCGACTCCCCTCCTCACTCCCCAAAGCCTGTCCCCCATCGACACGGCTCAGGCCAGGAGTGTGACAGAACACTCTCCACTTGTCCAGACGAGTGCAGCTTCAACAACGCTCATGTAGCTGAACGCCATCCAGGACACAGCAGCCTGCTTGGTAGACACTTCCTCCACACCCAGTCACTCACTCCACCACCGACACACAGCAGCAGCAGTGTGGACCATCTACAGGACACACTGCAGCAGCTCGCTGAGGCTCCTTAGCACCTCCCAAACCCACCACCTCTCCCAGCTGGAAGAACAAGGGCAGCAAAAGCCCGGGGACCACCACCCCCTGGGAGTTGCCCTCCGAGCCACACCCCATCCTGACTGGGAAATATATCGCCGTTCCTTCACCGTCACTGGGACAAATCCTGGAACTACCTCAATGACTGCAGTGGTTCCAGAAGGCAGCTCACCACTACCTTCTCAAGGGCAACTAAATGCTGGCTCAGCCTGCGGAGCCCACGCCCCTTGAATGAAATTTAAAATAATGCTGGAGAGGGGGCAGAAAAGGTTCAGGGACATTCCCGAGACTGGAGGGCTGGAGTTATAAGGAGAGGCCGGACAGGCTGGGACTGTTTTCCCTGGAGTGAAGGAGGCTGAGCGGTGACCTGACGGAGGTCCTATCATATGTCGATCTACTGCCCTGCCCTCATCAATCCTCTTGGTCATCTCTTCAAAAAAAATTCTATCAGATCCTTGAGACACTGTTTCCCAGCCACAAAGCCATGCTGACTATCCCTAATCAGTCCCTGCCTTTCCAAATACAGGTAGATCCTGTCCCTCAGGATCCCCTCCAGTAACGTTCCCACCACTGGTGTCAGGCTGACCAGCCTGTAGTTCCCTGGTTTGTCCTTGCAGCCCTCCTTAAATAAAGGCACAATATGAGCCACCCTCCAGTCCTCCGCGACCTCACCGTGGCTAACAAAGGTATGAATATCACTGCCAGGGCCCCTGGAATTTCTTCCGCTGCTTCCCACAATGTCCTGGGATTCACTTGGCCAGACCTCATGGATTTATCCGCCTGTGTTCACCTTAAGACTGTCAGCAAGTTGATACTGTGGACGTGTTTCGGGTCGTGTGTTCTCTTCCCTGCAGTCCCCAGCTTCCATCACCTTTCCCAGGGTAAATACAGATGAGGAACATTCATTTAACACCTTGCCCAAGTCCTGTGGCTCCACATGTAGATGACCACACTGATCCTTGATGGGGCACTCTCTCCCCAGTTACACTTTTGCTTGATACATTTGTAGTCTCGTGGCTTTTGCTTTACCTTGTCTGACGGAGCTTTTTGCCCCCCTGACTTCCCTCTTGTCTACTACATCCCTCGTACTCCTCAAAGGATTCACCCGATCCCAGCTGCCTCCTCCTTCCTGATAGATCTCGTTAACCAGGGTTCCCTGACCCTGCCAGCCTCTTCCTTCGTCCTGTCCCCCAGATGCTCCCCATCTCACTTTCCCCAACCTCCCACTTGCCAGCTGTCCCTTTACTTCCTGTTGTAAGGAAATGTGAGAAGGAAATGGGAAATTAAAGCCAGGAACAGGCCAGACAGCCCAACACGTCCCACTGGTGTGGATTCCAGTACTTCCTCCGTAGCCTTCCGTGCCTTGGTGATTCCAACACCACCCCCATGGGCAGCGTGTACCAGGTTCCAATCACCCGGGTGACAAGGTCCTTCCTCCGATCCCCTCTAAACCTCTTGCCCCTTCCCCTACATGTATGCCCTCGAGTTTTAGACACATCACAGCGTAGATGGGGTGCAACTGTTCCCATTGGTGGAGGGCTCGAGGACCAAGAATGGAGGTGACTGGAGTGCCAAAGAGAAACTTGTCCTGCAGCGAGTGGCCGGGGTTTAGATGCACGCCTGGGCCAGAGGTGGGGGGCAAAGTCAACCTAGGGGTGGAGAAGGAAAGGGAGACTTACTTCAGAAGAGAGTTTGTGGTGAGACTGGCAGGATTGCTCTCGCATGGGGGCCAACACTAACTCGATGGGCTGAATGGTGTCCTTGCCCTGCTGTAACTGTTCTGTGTCACCACAGAACACTACAGCACAGGCCCTTCGGCCCACAATGTTGTGCTGACATTGTCACAATGTCATAGAGTAATACAACATGGAAACAGGCCCTTCGGCTCAACAGGTCCGTACCGACCAAGGTGCCCTCCAAGCCAGTCCCATTTGCCAGTGTTTGGCCCATATCCCTCTAAACCTTTCCCATCCTTGTACCTGTCCAAGTGCCTTTTAAATGTTGTTGTTGTATCTGCCTCACCCACTTCCTCTGGCAGCTCGTTCCACACACCCACCACCCTCTGTGTGAAGAAGTTGCCCCTTAGGTCCCTTTTAAATCTCTCCCCTCTCACCTTCAACCTATGCCCTCTAGTTTTTAGTTCTCCTTCCCTGAGAAAAAGACTGTGCATTCACCCTATCGATGCCCCTCATGATCTTATACACCTCTATAAGGTCACCCCTCTGTCTCCTACACTCCAAGGAATAAAGTCCTAGCCTGCCCACCCTCTCCCGATAACTCAGGCCATCGAGTCCGGGCAACATCCTGGTAAATCTGTGGTTGAAGCCTGATTCTGTGTACTGAGGAGAGTGCATCTACCACAGATCAAAGGAAGTGTGAAGGAGCAGGAAAACATTTCACTGCAGTTATCAGACGAAGCGAGGAGGGGTTGGGGGAGGTGATCAGCTCTTGGGCAGGGTGCAGTGAAGAGGGATTACTGTGGTTCCAGCAGGAAGATCAATATTTGGTGAGATGGAGGGAGCAGGGAGTGTTCAGTTCTTCATTAATTCTGCTCACAGCAGCCTGCGTCAGTGTAATCCCCATCAAGTGAAGCCCTTGTGACAGTTGTCAGCTGTGACGCACTGACCTCAATAATCCTCCAGGGAATCTAATCTTCCCAGACTGCTTCATGTGCTTCAATGAGTCCAGGTGGATGGGTCCCCGGCACTGATCCGTGTCTGCAGCAGGGGCACAGTGTCCAAGTCATTAATATCCACACGTGTGGCCCCCGCTCTGAACACAGAGCTCACCACCCGCCCCACACTCCCAGGGCACAGGTCACACACAGCGAAGCTCCCTCGGCACTGTGAGTTCCCTCGGGAATTTCTGGGATACAGAAGAGCAGGAATTTAGTTTTATTTCTGTTAATCTTATCTGGTGTGACTGGGGGTTTGTTAGGGCAAGTGTGGCCATCCTGTGGGGTGCGCTGCAGGTTGGGGCCAAGGTCAGTACTCACAGGGTTAATGTGGCCGTGCAGGGTGACCACCTTCCGCAGAGCCCCTGTCCCAGCCCATCTGGGCTCTGCTTCCCATGCGCAACGTTCCAGCATGTTGTCCTCATGGCTCACAGCCATTCCCACTCAGCGAGCACAGCTCCGGGAGTGCTGAGGGTCACACAGCAGAAGCCACCCCATTAAAGGTTCAGGTGCCACGGGTGAGAGCAGGGCAGGGCTTTACTGGGGTTGGGAGGTAGCGCCCAGTGGTTACCACTCCAGTCCACAGGTCCGGGCGTTGCACAGGTCTGGGCACTGCACGGGTCCAGGCACTGCATGAGTCCACCCCTCCAACACCAACCCCCCTTCCTATCATCTGATCATGGCACCCCCATCCCTGAACTCCCCACCCTCTCACTCCTGCTCCACCCTGGACCAGCTACCTGGTCAGAACCACCACCCACCCCCCCGCCACACTCTCTCTGGCTCTCCACCTCTCTATCCTCGTTTGGGACAACACACTCCCCCGCAGACACTGACACCACCCCCGCCACCGAGGGCAGTGGGTGCAGGGGAACACCACCACCTGCAGCTTCCCCTCCCAGTCACACCCCACCCTGACCTGTTCTTTCACTGCCCCTGGACCCCCCTCCCCACCAGCACCGTGGGGACACCCTCACCAGAAGGACTGCAGCGGTTGGAGGAGGGGGCTCAGCCCTGCCTCCTCCAGGGGCAGTTAGGGACAGGCAATAGAAGCAACAGCCAGGTTTCTAAAAGTTAGCTTTTATAAAAAAAAGTGCCCCGTGAAACGGTGTCTCCTTATGCAGGTTCTGAGCCAGATATCTCCGTGGCACAGGGCCTGATCAGTCCTGGGAACCTGTAGGGGCTTCTCCCTGTCCAGCTGCTGGGATTCAGGCTGGGGGCTCACCGCCGTGTGGCCGCGTGTCCCCTCAAAGTCCCCCTGCAGCTTGGGGAGCAGGTTGTACTGCCAGCTCACAGCTCCCCCACCGAGTCCCCGTGAGGAGACCACGACTTGTAAGTGTTTCAGAGGAGACAGAACTGTCAGAGGAGAGAGTGCACTCTGAAAGTCACAATGGGACAGCCATAAGCTTCCAGAACGAGCAGGTAATTGGCAAGTGGTTGCTGCCTGCTGGTGCCTGTTGGGAGGAGCTCACTGATTAAATAATAAGGTCAGATTTCTTTATTAGTCACATGTACATCGAAACACACAGTGAAATGCATCTTTTGTGTAGAGTGTTCTGGGGGCAGCCCACAAGTGTCACCACGCTTCCAGCGCCAACATAATATGCCCACAACTTCCTAACCCGTACGTCTTTGGAATGTGGGAAGAAAGGGTTTAGGTTAGGGAACAGACGGATCTGGGGGGGGGGGGGGGTGAGTACACCGATCACCTCCTCTCATACGGCAGACCCTCAGGCCCGAAGATGACCTCACTTCCAGAGAGATTCCTGAGGGTTCTGAGGTGGTTGATGAAGCCTGCAGACCCTGTCATCGCTGGGGCAGGGGGCATGATGGGATGGAGGTGTGGGTGGTTTGGGAAGTGATGTGATCCCTCCCACTGCACGGTCTCACAGTTCCACCCTGATGCTCCTCACTGATCAGTCGTGGGCCAAGGGTTTCCAGGGGTCAGTGGGGACGTTGCTGCCTTCAAGGAGGTATTTAGTACATCCTTGAATTGTTCCTCAACAACCTGGTGTCTGGTTGTGGTAAGGGGGCTCAGATTAGTGTCTGGTGTGGCAGTCTGGCATCAGACAGGTGAATGACACGTCCTGCCCGGTGAATGTGACATTGAACCCCACTGATGATGTCGGCCTTCGTCAAAAGGTGGCTCCTGAGACAAGGGAGGTGGTTGCCGTGTTTGGGGAGTGGAGGTGGGAGTGTTGGGGTGGGGATGTTAGGGAGTGTTGGGGTGGGGAGGTGGGGGGGGTTGGGGTGTGTTGGGGAGGGGAGGTGGGGGGGTTGGGGTGTGTTGGGGAGGGACTGTGGGGGTGTTGGGGAGGGGGCCACTGTCGATTGGTCTTTGTGGAACTATCCAACCAACAGCAGTGCCCTGTTGAGTTCAAGGCACGTTTCTGGACCCCCAACCCCCTCACTGCCCAACTGGTAGGGTCCTGAGCCCAAGCTGGTCCCAGTGCCCACTGCCGGAGCTGTTCACTGGCTCGGGGTCCACTGTTGGCGATGGTACGGGATCAGCCATTCTGTGAGACCTCCAGCATTCAGCTACTGCAGTCGGCACGTGGTGCTGGGACAGGGGAGTGGGCACAAACTGGCCAGGCACTCTGGGACCCTCAGACCGCAGGGAGTGGGCCAGCTGGTGTAATACCCCACCCTGACACAACCCCCCCCAACACACACACACACACACACACACACACACACACACACACACACACTCTCTCTCACAAACACAGACACACTCTCAGACTCACACACACACACACACACACACTGATACACATGCTCACAGACACAATCACAGATACACTCACTCAGACACACACACAGATGCACACACACGCTCACAGACACATTCTCAAACTCACACACTCAGACACACACACAGACGCACATGCTCTCACACACACACACACGATGTATGTGGAGACACGCATACATTTACGCAGTTCTCCCCTGCATCCACTCTTACGCCAGCTTACGTACACACAGCCGCTCAGCTGCGTTGGCGGAGATGCAGTTAGGACTGGAGCAGAGCAGCAGTCTGCCTGCAGTGGGACGTGAACAGAAATCCTGACTTGTTTCCCACCTGACCTCCCCGCAGCTCCGGGGCTGGGAAACATCCCGGGACAGCTGGCACCCGAGGGAGCTCCAGCCCCCACCTGCAGTCCGCAGTCAGGGTCTGTGCACCAGAAACACCTGCTGCTGGTCACAGGCAGGTGTGTTTTGCAAATGTAAAGCGAGCCGGTGTGTAATTGTGGCAGGGGAGGGATGTGAGACTCCTGCCTCTGGATCTCTGCTCACCGACACTGTGTATCGATCGAGCTGCCAGCACGATAGGGCACCTTCACCACAGGCACAGCCGCTCCCAGCCCCACCACCTCAGGGCAGCCACTGATGGGCCATAAATTGTGGTGCACAGCTTGGCCCAGCTCACCCGTCTTCCTACATCTGTCCTTCCCTTAAACACTCTCCGCCTGTCCCTTCTGTCCTCTCTCTCCCTCTTTCTCTCTCTGAGAGCGCTCCCTCAGTACCGCCCCTCCCTCAGTGACACTCCCAGTACTGCCCCTCCCTCAGTGACACTCCCTCAGTACCGCCCCTCCCTCAGTGACACTCCCTCAGTACTGCCCCTCCCTCAGTGACACTCCCTCAGTACCGCCCCTCCCTCAGTGACACTCCCAGTACTGCCCCTCCCTCAGTGACACTCCCTCAGTACCGCCCCTCCCTCAGTGACACTCCCTCAGTACCACCTCTTTTTTAATCTATTATAAATGTTTATTAACTAAAAGCACTATAAAAGGACAACCAGTGGCAAAATACTGCAACTAATACAGAAGAGAAGAAAACAAACTGAGCATCTGCAGAACTACAGCAAGATAGCGCACCCACTAAACGCACACGCAACACAGCAGAGGAGAATCACATTCTCACCGTCCACAACACACGCGATCCCCTGAGGGTCAGTACAGCCCCCCTCCACAGTGTGACCCTCCCTCAATACTGCCCCTCCCACAGTGTGACCCTCCCTCAGTACTGCCCCTTTTTTTGTATAAAACATTTATTAGCTAAAAGCACTACAGAAGACTACAAATACCAAATATATACATCCAGTACAGAAAGGACCAGCTAGTCAACGACAGAACTTCAGAGATTACCATAAACTAACACCCGTGAAAGCACACACGTCATTACACCCGCTACCGCAACACTCAGTACTTCATATCAAAATTGTATTGGTGTTGTCCACGACACCCGCGATCCCCTGAGGGGCCTACCGAGCGCAGAACTCGGCCAGGGCGCCCGCGGAGACCACGTGCTCCCGTTCCAAAGACACCCGCGCGCGCATGTAGGTGCGGAAGACGGGCAGGCAGGCCGACCAGCCAGAACCCTCAGCCCAGTACTGCCCCTTTTTTTTGTACAAAACGTTTATTCATTAAAAAACACTACAAAGGCAACCAACAGCAAACACGCTACATCTAGTACAGAAGACACAACCCGGCTGAAACCAATACCCGCGCAACACTATGCCCGCAACCGCAAAACGCACAAAACTTCACACCAGAATCGCATCCGTCTCGTCCACCACACACGCGATCCCCTGAGGGGCCCACCGGGCGCGGAACTCGGCCAGGGCGCCCGAGGAGACCGCGTGCTCCCGTTCCAACGACACCCGCGCGCGCATGTAAGCGCGGAAGACGGGCAGGCAGGCCGACCGGCCGGAACCTTCAGCCCAGTACTGCCCCTCCCACAGTGTGACCCTCCCTCAATACAGCCTCTCCCACAGTGACACTCCCTCAGTACCGTCTCTCTCTCAGTACCGCCCCTCCCTCAGTGACACTCAGTACTTGGTGAGGTTCACCATCTCCTGGGGTAAGGCTGACTGGCTGAATGTTCCAGCTCAGACTCTGCCTGTCCTGCTCACTGGGGTGAACCCTTCCTGTCCTCGTCCTTTGTACTGGTGACTTGCGGTGACGGATGAGGGGTTGATGCAGGGATCTCCTGGGATTCTAGGCTGGATCACCACCACTACCCTGCTCTGAATACCATGCTTCACCCTCACGGCCTGAATTATATTATCAGCAATCTTGATGGATTATAACAGGAGGTAAATCCCTTGAGACGATTATTTGTAGCCTTACCAAATTAAAAATTAAATGACAGGAGACAAATTAAAATGCTGTACCACCCCTGCATTAGGCAGGGAAAATCTTAACTCTTTGGTGACTCCACTGTTGTGACTGTCACAAAGTGCTGGAGGAACTCAGCAGGTCAGGCAGCATCTGTGGAGGGAAATAAACAGTCGACGTCTCAGGTTGAGACCCTACAGCAAACGTTGACTGTCCATTTCCCTCCACAGATGCTGCCTGACCCTGAGTTCCTCCAGCATCTTGTGTGTTGCTGCAGATTCCAGCAATCTCGGTGTTGTGACTCCATTGTCCAGCTGGTCTCTCCACGGATTGCTGTCCAGTCAGGCGCTCTGGAGATTCTCTGCCTAAACCCATTGAGGACCGAGAGTGATTAATAACCAAGGCTTGTGGTGAGCCACACCAACAGCCCGTTTCCTCCTGTGCATTCACAGACGATTCACTTAATTAGTTTTTGTTAATTTATTCACATTCAGAACCTGGACCTCATTGGCAAGGCCAGCATTTACTGCCTGTCCCTACCTGCCCCCGGAGACAGCGGGGGTGAGTGACCTCTGGAACCACTGCAGGCAGTGAAGGGACGGCGAGATATTTCCAGGTCAGGGTGGGGGGTAACTGGGAGGGGAAGTTACAGGTGGTGGTGGGAGGGGTCTCCTGAGTGAGTAACTGCAGTGTGTTGTGTAGACAGTGCACACTGCAGCCACTGTGCGCCGGTGGTGGAGGGAGGGGGTGTTTGGGGGGTGGGTGGGGTGCTGATTGAGTGGCTGCTTTGTCCTGGGTGGTGTCGAGCTTCTCAAGAGTCGTGCAGTCAGAGAGGTGGAGCACACAGAAACTGGCCCCCCAGCCACCAAGGCCATGCCGAGGTTTCCCAGCCTCACCAATCCCATTTGCCCACATTACACATGACAAAGGAGCAGGAGGAGGCCACTTGGCCCCACCATTCAGTGTTATGGCTGATCTCTGCTGGCTTCAACTCCTTCTGTGCCATTTCCCCATCACAATCTTTCAATCTGTCTCCACCAACATATCCAATGATCCGGCCTCCACTGTCCTCGGGGGCAGAGAATTCCAGAGATTCACCCTCCTCGGAGAGAAGACGTGTGCACACAGTTGTAAATGCCTTCCCCTTATTTATGACTCTCCCACTGGTGAAAATATCTCAACATCTGCCCTGCAAAGCCCCTTAGGATCTTGTATGTTGGAATAAGGTCACCCTTCATTCTTCTGACCTCCAAGGAACACAGACCCAAACTGTCCAGTATAATTGATGAGGGTAGGGCAGTGGGTGTTGTCCACGTGGACTTCAGTGAAGCTTTCAACAAGCTCCCTTATGGTCGGCTGATCCAGAAGATTAACGCAGATTGGATCCACGGTGACCTGGTAGATTGGATTCAAAATTGGCTTGGCCGTAGAAGACAGAGGGTAGTGGTGGAGAGGAGTTATTCTGACTGGAGGTCTGTGACCTGTGGTGTTCTGCAAGGATCGGTGCTGGGACCTCTGTTGTTTGTGAATTATGTAAATGATTTAGATCGGTAAGTTAGCAGAGTACAAACGTTGGTGTTGTGGACAGTGAGGAAGGTGTGTAAGGGATATAGACCGGATGATAATGTGGGCAGAGAAACGGCAGAGGGACAAGTGTGAGCTGTTGCACTTTGGAAGGTTAAATGTAGGGGGAAAGTGTACAGTAAATGGCAGGACCCTTGAGAGCATTGATGTACAGGGGGATCTTGGGGTCCAAGTCCACAGCTCCTGGAAAGTGGCAACACAAGGAGGTGAAGAAGGTGTATGGTATACTTGCCATCACTGAATCTCAAAGCCGGGAAGTCATGTTGCAGCTGTATAAACCTTTGGTTAGGCCACATCTGGAGTATTGTGTGCAGTTCTGGTTGCTGCATTACATGTGGGGGCGTTGGAGAGGGTGCAAGAGAGGTTCACCAGGATGTTGCCTGGATTAGAGAGTATTAGCTGTAAGGAGAGGTTGGACACACTTGGGTTGTTCTCTCTGGAGCAGCAGAGGCTGAGGGGAGACCTGATAGAGGTTTATAAAATGATGAGAGGCACAGATAGTGGAGACAGCCAGAGTCTTTCCCCCAGGGTGGGAATGTCAAATGCTAGAGGGCAGAGGTTTAAGGTGAGAGGGGGAAAGTTTCAAGGAGATTTATGAGGCAGGTTTTTTTTACACAGTGGGTGCCTGGAACAGGCTGCCAGGGGAGGGGGTGGAAGCAGATACAACAGCAACCTTCAAGTGGCATTTGGACAGGCACGTGAACAGGCAGGCAGTGGAGGGACCTTGTGCAAGCAGATTGGCATGGCCAGCACAGGTATTTGTGGGCTGAAGGGCCTGTCCCTGGGCTGTACTGTTCTGTGAACTATGTTGGTCACCACAGCAATGAAACATACAAGGTTAAGAACTGTCTGTGGAAATAGTGAGATGGTGCTTAATTGGGGATTGATACAGGCTGTGGGGAGACTAGGGCAGTGAGATTGGTTTGGGCGCTGATACAGGGTTGTGGGGAGAGTAGGGCAGTGAGATCTGTGTGGGGACTGACACAGGACTGTGGGGAGAGTGGGGCAGTGGGATTGGTTTTAAATTCAGACGATGAGCAGGGATATTCAATGCCCATTTGAGGTGAAGTTTTAAATCTTGACGGCGGTGTAGAGTGAATGTTTGCTATGAAGTGTCGTTGCCTGGATACTCAGTGAACTGGTGTGTGTGATCTCACCTCCTGCAACAAATTCTGCTGCTTCCACTCCCTCTGTGAACGTCATTGCTCTCACCCTCTCACACCTTCTCCCTCCCTCTCTCTCGATCTTTCACTCCTTTCTCCCTCTGTCTCTCTTTCTCTCTCCCTTGCTCTCTCACTCATTCCCACTCTCCCTCTCTCTTGCTCACGCTGTCTGTTGGGAATGTCCTCAGGCAGAGGGGGGCTGCTCACCCTGAGGCAGCGTTGGGGAACTCTACTCTCGGGTTCTATCACTCAGCCACTGAGGGTGTGATCCAGTCCATGATGTCTGCTCTCCCCTGCAGCAGGTCTGGTTGCCGGGACTGTCCCAGACGCAGATCAGTCCCTTCCTCTGAGGGCACAGAGCGAGAGGCTGTGTCAGAGGGACACCTGCTTCCCTCAGTAATCGGTTTAATTGGATTACAGTGAGCAAATGAATGACTGGGGAGCTGCAGACAGCGTTCCCACGAGATGAATCCTTTCAAACCATGGCGATGTGCCCCTCCCAGTGTCTGAATCAATCAGTGGGTGCGTTTGACCGTGACAACAGGACCGACGGCATCTGTGCGGGGCCCAGTGAGAGATGTGAGCAGGCTTTGTTGGTGCCGTCTCTGCCCATTCCCCTCCCCACCCCCACCCCCCTCAGCATCACACGAGCAGCTGCCATCCTCACTGAGACCCAGTGTTACTGGGTTCATCGTCAGCAGCTTGGCCTAGTGGTTTGCCCCTCCCCCTGGGACTTACTCCTCCCCCTGAGACTTACCCCTCCCCCTGTGACACCTGTCCTCCTGAGACATCCCTCCCCCGGGAATTACCCCTCCTCCTGAGAGTTACCCCTCCCCCTGGGACTTACCCCTCCTCCTGACTTACCCCTCCCCCTGTTACCTCTCCCCCGAGACTTACCTCTCCCCTGAGTTACCCGTCCTCAGAGACTTCCCCCTCCCCCTGATACCCCTCCTCCTGCCAGCAGCTCCAAGCCCCAGGACTGAACCCGGCAGGGAGGACGGGCTGTGGGTCCCACAGACTGGCGGCTGCTCGAGGCACAAACGTTAAACGCTCGTCCTTGAACAAGGATGAAGAAACAACAAGATTCTGGAGGAACTCAGCAGGCCAGGCAGCATCAAATCCTGAAGAAGGGTCCTGACCCAAAACGTTGACCGCCTGCTTTTCTCCACGGATGCTGCCTGGCCTGCTCAGTTCCTCCAGCATTGTCGTGTTTTTTCACCTAGATTCCAGCATCTGCAGTCCCTTGTTCCTCTGTCCTTGAACAAACCCGGACAAACGGTTCTCCCCTTCCTTCCCTCATCACAGGCACTGCACCTTTCGACTCCCTCACCACAGCAGGTAGAGCCACTGCCTCACAGCCCCGGAGACCCAGGTTCCATCCCGACCTCCGGCGCTGTCTGTCTGTTTGCACGTTCTCCCTGTGACCGCGAGGGTTTCCCCCGGGGGCTCCGGTTCCCTCCCACATCCCAACGACGTGCGGGTTGGTGGGTTAATTGGACACTGTACATTGCCCCCAGTGTGTGGGTGAGGGACAGAATCTGGGGGGGTTGATGGGAATGTGGGGAGAATGAAATGGGATTAAGGTAAATGTGCTGGTCAGCACAGACTCGGTGGGCCAAAGGGCCTGTTTTAGTCTTGGTTTATTATTGTCATGTGTACCGAGATACAGTGAGAAGCTTTGTCTGCGTGCCATCCAGACAGGTCATTGCGTGCACAAGTACATCGAGGTAGTAAAAAGGAAACAGAGTGCAGGATGAAGTGATACAGTCACAGAGAGAGTGCAGTGCAGGCAGACGATAAGGTGCAAGGCCATGACGAGGCAGATTGGGAGATCAAGGGTTTATCTTTAGCGTACAAGAGGTCTGTTCAAGAGTCTGATAACAGTAGGATAGAAGCTGCCCCTGAGCCTGGTGGTACGTGCTCTCAAGCTTTTATATTTTCTGCCCGATGGGAGGGGGAGAAGAGAGAATGTCCGGGGTGGATGGGGTCTTTGATTATGCTGGCTGCTTTACCGAGGCAGCGAGAAATGTAGACATGGAGGGGAGGCTGGTTTCCGTGATGTGCTGAGCTGTGTCCACAACTCTCTGCAGTTTCTTGATCCGGATAGGATGCTTTTTATGGTGCATCAGTGAAACTTGATGAGGGGTGTCAGGGATGTGCTGCGTTTCCTCGGCCTGAGGAAGTCGAGATGTTGGTGTGCTTTCTGTGCTGTGGGAGGGGCGGTACTGAGGGAGACTCCGTGTAAACAAGAGAAAGTGCCAATGCTCATCCAGTTCTGTCATCCACACCTTCCCAGGGCTAGGAGGCACACACAAGGCCATTCATCCCCTCTATCCCATACCACTCCAGTGAGTGTTGTTCCCTACTCCTTCCCCACATCATATTCTTGACATCAGCTCTCCACTGAATCCCAAGCAGAGTTCCTTTGGAAAGTGGATCGGGAGTGAGAGCAGCTGAGGGTTAGATCAGGGGCAGGAAGCAGACCACGTCCTGTCAACCATAGCAGAAAGGCCTGAAGATTTGGGGGTGACCCTGGGCAGAGCAGTTGGACATTGGGGCTGGACTGTGGATCAGGCAGCTTACTGCCTCCTGAGCTGGAACTGTTGATCAAATTATTACTCAAAGCAAGGATAACATCAGCTGTGAAACGTGCTGGTTTATCAGGACTAAGTAACAGTGCTCAAGTGGTGAAGCGTTCAGTCAGAGTAGCACCCCCTTTCTTTTGAACATACAAACGTTTATTCACTAAAAGTGCTACGAAAGGACATCCAGTCAAATCTACAGCAACTGCCCCAAAAAGAAAAAACTATGCAGACGGACGCTAACTACAGCAATAACGATAACAACTGCAAAATGTACCCACAATACTTCAGGAGAGAATCGCATTCTCACCGTCCACAACACACATGATCCCCTGAGGGGCCCACCGAGCACGGAACTCAGCCAGGGTGCCCACGGAGACCGCGTGCTCCCTCTCCAGGGACACCGGTGCGCACACATAAGCCTGGAAGACGGGCAGGCAGGCGGACTGGCAGGAACCCTCAGCCGCCTGCTGCCTGGACCCATGGATGGCCAGCTTGGCCGGGTGCAGCAGAAGACACACCAGGAGATCCTCCGCACGACCCACCCTCAGTACCTCCTTTTTTTTATATACAAAACGTTTATTCGGTAAAAACACTACAAAAAACAACCAACAGCAAATATACTACACCTAGTACAGAAAGAAACAACCCGGCCAAAACCAATACCCGCGCAACACTACGCCCGCTACCACAACACTTCATACCAAAATCGCATCGGTCTCGTCCACGACACACGCGATCCCCTGAGGGGCCCACCAAGCGCAGAACACGGCCAGGGCGCCCGAGGAGACCACGTGCTCCCGTTAAAGACACCCGCGCGCACACGTAAGCGCGGAAGACGGGCAGGCAGGCCGACCGGCCGGTACCCTCGGCCACCCGCTGCCGCGTCCCGTGAATGGCCAGCTTGGCCAGGCCCAGCAGAAGACCTACCAGGAGATCCTCCGCACACCCTGCCCTCAGTACCACCCTTTTTTTTTAACAAAACGTTTATTAGCTAAAAGCACTACAAAAGACAACCATTATCAATACATTATGTCTAAAACAGAAAGAAACAACGAAGCAATTACATAACTACAGAGAATAATGCAAACTAATACCCGTGAAACACACATACAACATTACACCCGCTACCGCCACACACAACACTTCAGATCAAAATAGCATTGGCCTCGTCCACGACACACAGTCCCCTGAGGGGCCCACCAAGCGCGGAACTCGGCCAGGGCGCCCAAGGAGACCGCGTGCTCTCGTTTCAGTGACACCCGCGTAAGCGCGGAAGACGGGCAGGCTGGCCGACCGGCCGGTACCCTCAGCTGCCCGCCGCCGCGTCCCGTGGATGGCCAGCTTGGCCAGGCCCAGCAGAAGACCCACCAGGAGATCCTCTGCACGACCCGCCCTCAGTACCACCCTTCCCGCAGTGACCGTCCCTCAGTACCACCCCTCCCTCATTGCCAGGTTTTGCTGATGACTGGATGGTAAGCCGAGTGTGTTTGAGTGTGAGTGAGTGGGGGCTGCCTACTGCCTGACTGCGGTGGTCTCCAGGAAGGGCAGTGAGGGGAGTGGGCCATGTTTGTGCTGCTGTGGTGCCCAGGAGCTGGGTCAGTGATCCACAGTCACTTTGAAGCAGCCTGTCCCTCCTTCTGTCCTGGGCCAGAGTTGGGCCTGGTTACCAGGTGTAGAGGTGGAGCAAGGTGACGTCAGGTGTAGGTACCTCCAGTCCTTGACTTACTGCATGTCTCTGTTTCCATTCCATCTCTGCCAGGAGTTTTCCTCATTCCGTACCTGCTGATTGTTTTGGTGGGAGGAATTCCTGTCTTTTTCTTGGAGATTGCACTGGGACAGTTCATGAAGCAAGGTGGTGTTGGCGCCTGGAACATTGCACCTCTCTTCAAAGGTGAGTACACCTGGATCCATGCACCAGCTGCCCACTGCCCTGTTCTCAGCAGTGTGAGGATTGTGTGTTACACAGGAGACCATGTCCTGTTACAGTGTGAACCATGTTACGTGTGGTACACTCTGGTCTGTGCATTATGATATGGATCATACTGTGTGTTACAATGCAGACTATGCAGTGTTGTATCGTGGACCGTACAGTGTGTTCAGTCTGAAAGCAGCGGCTTTAACTTAAACCAAGGGATTCCTCCGGTGTGACGGGCAGGCAGGCAGAGGTGGATGGGGGAACGACCTGTGGCAAATAGACATTCTGATAAGACAGAGAAACACAAGAAGGGTGTTCTGACTGTGAACTACAGGAGAAATTATTCAGGTTGTGAAGTTGGCAGGCACAGCAGTAACCCTGCGAGGATTTTACAATTCAGCAAAGGACGGCCGAGGAAGTGATTAAATCAGAATGAGAGTGAAGTGGTGAGAACCGTTAACCAGACTGTCGGGGCTCCTGTCAGTGTGTTGGGGGGAAATGTGGGTCCGTTGAAGAGCTTGTGGTGGGAATGACCAACGGTGGAGGAATTAAACAAATGAAATATAAAATCACAAGGGGCATGGACGGGGTGAATGCACGGTCTTTTTCCCAAAACACTCGGACAGGTACATGGTGGGAAAGGTTCAGAGGGATATGGGCCAAATGTGGGCAAATGGGACTGGCTTGGATGGGGCATCGTGGTTGGCATGGACTGGTTGGGCCAAAGGGCCTGTTTCTGTGCTGTGTGACTCTGTGACTACAACATGCTATTCACAGAAACATAGAAAACAGGAGCAGAAGACCATTCAGCCCTTCGAACCTGCCCCACAATCAATACAACCATGGCTGCCCCACCACCTCAGCACCACACTCCTGCTCTCCACCTCCCGCGGCACCTTGTATGCCTGGAAGTTCTTAAATATATTCAGCAACTTGACCTCCACAGACCTCTATGGTGGAGAAACCCACTGGGTCACCACCCTCTGGGTGAAAACATTGCTTCTTAGGTCAGTCCTAAATGTCTTGAGTCCAAACTCTAGGATGATGACCCGGGTTGTGGTGACCCTGGTCGTGGTGATCCCTGGTGGTGACGCCCGGTTGTGGTGATCCCTGGTTGTGACCCCCCGGTTGTGGTGACCTCCGGTTGAGGGAGGAGCTGCAGTGACGTTTGACCAGACCGGTTCTCGATGGCACCACTGTCGGATAAATCGGCAGGGTCTCTGCTCCTGACAGCTGAGGAAAACGAGAGGTGGCCTCACTGAAATGTACCACATTCTTCAAGGGCTCAACGAGGTGGTTAGAGGGAACATGTTTCCCCTGGCTGAGGAATCTAGGGGCAGGGGTCACAGTCTCAAGTTAAAGGGTCAACTGTTCAGGACTGAGATGGGGATACATTTCTTCACCCATGGCAGTGAGCCGTTGGAATTCTCCCCCCCAGGAGGAGCCGTGGGCTTCAGTCACTGAGTTCATTCGAGAGAGGGAGATAAACGGACTTCTGAATATCCTGGGATCAGGGGAATGTGGGGAGAGAGTACTTGGTACTGAGGTCAAGGATCAGCCATGACCCACTGGAATGGGATTGCAGGAATGACTGATGGTTGTGGGCCCCATATCTCTGGAAGGATGTGCTGGCGTTGGAGAGGGTCCAGAGGAGGTTTACAGGAATGATCACGGGAATGAAAGGGTTCACACATGAGGGCTGTTTGATGGCTCTGGGCCTGTACTGGCTGGAGTTTAGAAGGATGAGGGACGATCTCACTGAAACCCGCTGAATATTGAAAGGCCTGGACAAAGTGGACGTGGAGAGGATGTTTCCATCAGTGGGAGAGTCCAGGACCAGAGGGCACAGCCTCACAATAAAAGGACGTCCCTATAGAACAGAGATGAGGAGGAATTTCTTTAACCAGAGGGCGGTGAATCTGTGGAATTCATTGCCACAGACGGCTGCGGAGGCCAAGTCATTGTGTGTGTTTAAAGTGGAGGTTGATAGGTTCTTGATTAGTGAGGGTGTCAAAGGTTATGGGGAGAAGGCAGGAGAATGGGGTTAAGAGGGAAAAATAAATCAGCCATGATCGAATGGTGGAGCAGGCTCGATGGGCCGAATGGCCTAATCTGCTCCAATGTCTTATGGACCTGTTCCCGATCGTATTTCTAGTATTCTTATGTTCTTGTAACCTTTCCGAAGAGGGATACGTTGAACATTTCAAAGTGTGTGACTGACAGCAGTGATGGGAGCCTTTGGCCCAGACTCAGAGCTGGTGCTAACCCTGCTGTTGTGGACACCACCAATGTCCTCTGCACCCTCCCCACCACCTGCTCTTCCCAACTCCACCACCCCCGCCCCCAATCCTGCCATTCCCAGGATGCAGGCTCCTTGTCCTGGTGATCTCCTTAAGCTAGAGGTGGTGAGGCCTCCACACCGCCCCCAGCTCTGAGCCCTTCGATAGCTCTGGAGACATTTGTGTGCATGCAGCATTGGTCAGGAGCCATTTCAAGGATGGTTGAGCTGACCGACCGCTCTGTGCTGTGGCACCTCGGGTCGTGTGGAGCTGACCGGAGAGTGCGCCTGCCTCTGCAGAAGGCTGCGGAAGGCAGGGATCCTGCCTCGGTTCTGCAAGCTTTGCTTCGCATTTGACGTTTGCGTTGCCGACTGTCCTGCGGTTACGGAAAACGACGCTGAGGCAGTCCCAGTGCGGTGTGGCCACTGCTTGCGGCGGGTAGTGCTGCTGTGCCGTGCGGGGCGTTGGCTGGTGCATCCGCATGGGATGGCCCTGCAGCGTGGGCTGTGCTGCTGGTTGAAGGCGCTGCAGGCGGGGATCTCACCAGCGTGTCTCCCTTGTAGGCCTGGGCTTCGCCTCCATGGTGATTGTGTTCTTCTGTAACACCTACTACATCATGGTGCTGGCATGGGGACTGTACTATCTCATCCACTCCTTCACCAACAACCTGCCCTGGGCCACCTGTGGCAACACATGGAACACTCCGGAATGTACCGAGGACTTCCAGCACAGTCAGTGCCACAACACGACCATCGTCAACTCCACTGCCTTCACCATCAGCTGCGAGGAGCTGGCAGACAAACGGTCGCCCATTATCGAGTTCTGGGAGTAAGTCCGACATCGCTGCACCCTCCGCTCCCACCGTTCCCACTGCTCACACCGCTCCCACACCGTTCTCACCGTCCCGTCACACACTGCCGGAGTCAGACACAGGGTGAGGCTCCCTCCGCACCGTCCCATCACACACTCCCGGGGTCAGACACAGGGTGAGGCTCCCTCCGCACCGTCCCATCACACACTCCCGGGGTCAGACACAGGGTGAGGCTCCCTCCGCACCGTCCCGTCACACACTGCCGGGGTCAGACACAGGGTGAGGCTCCCTCTAGACTTTGGTGATTACTGTTTTTGATGTTAATGTGATTCGTTTGTTCAGTTGCCCAGTGGTTTGGGGGAGACTCTTGCCCCCCTCATCCTGTGACAGTGGGGATCAGACAGTGTGTGTGGACCTGGCACCTTGAACAACAGCAGTACTGAGACTCCTGTCCCCTCTGGGCTTCGTTGGTCTGTGACAGGATCAGCTGCCTTCACGGAGCTCAGGTCTAAGCATGAGACTGGAGACACTGGGTGGGAGTGAGGGCCACCTCTCACTGCCTTTCATGTGGACAGTACAGATATTCACCCTGTTTTACCCTCGGAGGCAGGTAAGGCGGAAGTGGTGTTGGGGGGAGGGGGAGGTTTGCAGACAGTGAGTCAGGATACCCCCGTTATAGGGTGTGCTGGTGCGTCCCAGTGTGGGATCTGCCCCCTCGGTGTTCCACTGCTGTTCCACTGAAGGAACGGAGATAGGGTTGTAGTTCCACTGACACAGCGGAAGCAGACGGGTGTGTCAAAGGTCACACAGAGGGTGCAGAGCTGGCAGGGGGTGGGGGGTCGGGGGGGGGGAGTGTGCAGTCACCCACACTGGTCCCGAGTGAGATACAACAGGGGGTTCCTGAATGACAGCTGGAAGTCAAAGGCCAGAGGTTCTGAGGACAGGTCAGTGGGTGGATGGAGCAGGTTTAAATGTGGTTCAAAGTCAAAGTCGAGTTTATTGTCAGATGCACAAGTCCATGTGTGCACAGGTGCACTGAAAAACTTACCCGCAGCAGCGTCACAGGCACACAGCATCAGATAAGCAGCATTCACAAGAAAAACAAATTAAACATAAAATTATACACAATTTTTACAAGAAAGAACACAATTAGAACAAATAAAAACAAGTCCATTTTAGTACAAAGTGATCAGAGTGGTCACAGTGTTGCTAAACTGTAGTGATTAGGGTTGTGCCGGTTGGTTCAAGAACCGAATGGTTGGAGGGAAGTCGCTGTTCCTGAACCTGGTGGTGTGGGGACTTCAGGCTTCTGTACCTCCTGCCCGATGGGAGCTGTGAGAAGATGGCACAGCCCGGATGGTGGGGATCTTTGATGATGGACATTGCCTTGAGGCAGCGCCTCCTGTAGATACCACCGATGATGGGGAGGGATGTGCCCATGATGTATTGGGCAGAGTCCACTACCCCCTGCATCGTCTTATGTTCCTGTGCATTCGAATTGCCGTCCCAGACCGTGATGCAGCCAGTTAGGACACTTCCAACAGCACATCTGTAGAAGTTTGTTAGAGTGTTCGGTGACAGGCCGAACCTCCACTACCTTCTAAGAAAGTAAAGACACCTTCCTTGTGGTTGCATCTGTGTGCTGGGCCCAGGACAGGTCCCCTGATATGTTAACTCCCAGGAATTTAAACCTGCTGACCCTCTCCACCACCAATCCCCCAATGTATACTGGCGGATGGGGTATCCTGATTCACTGCCGGCAAACCCCCTCCTCCGCACAATACCACTTCCACTTGACCACCGTTATCTGCCTCCGAGGGTGAAGCAGGGGGAACATCTTCACTCCACGTGAAGGGCAGTGAGAGGTGGCCCACCCAGTCTCTCCAGTCTCCTGCTTAGACCTGGCCTCCATAGACTTGGTTCGAGAGGGCCGGAGGGTGTGTCACAACTGCACGGTAACTCTCACTGTCTAATGCCACTCCCCCCTCACTCCCCCCTCACTCCCCTCACTCCCCCTCACTCCCCCCTCACTCCCCCTCACTCCCCACTCCCATCAATACCCCACGCAGTCTAACCCACTCCCCCTCACTGTCCCACACAGACAGCCCCCTGCCCCTCAGCCACCCTGCGGCGGGTCGATGTTTAACGCTGATTCCCTCTGCAGGAGGAGAGTTCTGCGGATCACGGGTGGAATCGATCAACTTGGGACGATCAACTGGCAGATGCTACTGTGTGTCCTCGCCACCTGGATCATCGTCTACTTCTGTATCTGGAAAGGCGTGAAGTCAACGGGGAAGGTATGACCCTGGCTGTGTGGGACCGTCCCCCAGTGAGGGTCAGTGTGTGTGGGACCGTCCCCCAGTGAGGGTCGGTGTGTGTGGGACCGTCCCCCAGTGAGGGTCGGTGTGTGTGGGACCGTCCCCCAGTGAGGGTCAGTGGGTGTGGGACCGTCCCCCAGTGAGGGTCAGTGCGTGTGGGACCCATCCCCCAGTGAGGGTCAGTGCGTGTGGGACCAACCCCCAGTGAGGGTCAGTGCGTGTGGGACCAACCCCCAGTGAGGGTCAGTGCGTGTGGGACCAACCCCCAGTGAGGGTCAGTGCGTGTGGGACCAACCCCCAGTGAGGGTCAGTGCGTGTGGGTATTAAGGGAATCGGGAATTCGTGTTCATGCAGGAATGAGGGAGGTTTTTCACCCAGAGAGTGGTTGGTGTATGGAATGCGCTGCCTGGGGTGGTGGTGGAGGCTGATACATTGGTCAAGTTCAAGAGATTGTTAGATAAGTATATGGAGGAATTTAAAATAGAGGGGTATGTGGGAGGAAGGGGTTAGATAGTCTTAGAAGTGGTTTGAAGGTCAGCACAACATGGTGGGCTGAAGGGGCTGTATTGTGCTGTATTGTTCTCTGGTTCTATGGTATATAAACCTGCTCCATGATCCATTTAACCCTTCCTCCTACACAACCCATAACCCTCCGTTTTACTTACACTCATGTGCCTATTTAAAAGTCACTATTGTATCAGCCTCTACCACCCCACCTCCCCCAGCAATGTGTTCCAGGCACCCACTACCCACTACTGTGTAAAGAACATACCTCTGACATCTCCCCTAAACTTTCCTGCTCTGACCTTAAACGGATGTCCTCTGGTATTGGCCATTGCCGCCCTGGGGAAAAGGTGCTGACTGTCCACTCTGTCTATGCCCCTCATAATCTTATACACCTCTATCACGTCGCCTCTCATCCTGTGTCACTCCAAAGGGAAAAGCCCTTGTTCACTCAAATATCCAGAGGTCTACCAGTCTGTCCAGAATGTCTTCAGTGCCTGAGCCTCCATTCCCCCAGGGGAGAATTCCAACCATTCAGCACCTTCTGGGTGAAGAATATTCCCCACCACGGTCCTGCACGTCCCTTCCCTTCCTGCGACACTGTGGCCCCTCAAGGCTGAGTGAGAGCAACACCAAATGGCTCCTCCCTATCCCAGAACATCCCAAAGGGCCCCAGCTAGTGAACCACGTGAGGAGAAACACTGCCCCTCGCACAGTGTGACCTTCCCTCAGTACCGTCCCTCCCACAGCGTGACCCTCAGTACTGTCCCTCCCACAGCGTGACCCTCCCTCAGTAATGCCCCTCCCACTGTGTGACCCCCCCTCAGTACCGTCCCTCCCACAGCTTGACCCCCCCTCAGTACCATCCCTCCCACAGCGTGACCCCCCCTCAGTACTGCACTGGAGCAGAGTCTGTCTCCTCGGAGTGTGGGTCTGAATGGTGTCTCTAACAGGGCAGCAGCCACAGAGTGAGACCTGCTGAATTCCCCAGGACACTAAGCAGCTAGGCCTCTGCAGTGTGGGAGTTGCTGCTGACGGGAGAGATACTGTTCCACGCCTCAGATTACACTGTGTAAGTGACTGCGTTATTCAATATCCCACAGACACAGAGGGTGTGGTCCGTGCTGACTCTCACGTAGCACAGTAGTTGTGAATTCTGTCACCTCACTGTGCAGCAACATTACGATGGTCTCGGCTTGTACCGATTGAGGTGGTGTTGGCTCATCAATTCCTGTGTAACCTCTGAGAAACTGGCTTCAGTTTAACATCCTGAAGCTGGCTGTGTGTCACATTCCACACACACTGTCCCAGTGTCTCCCACTTACCACTGAGCCAGCTCTCTCTGGCAACCTACAATGGGCCACTTCCCCAGTCAGCGGGATTGTCAGACCTTTAATAGCCAAAGTTCGCACCATCTTAACTGCACTTCTGAGTGATGAATGGGATCCATGAGGAAAAGACTCCCTGTGTGATAGATAAATACTGTCTCTGCAATGGGAAGAACACTCTCATTTTTGACGGCTGTGGACAGTTGTCCCAAGATTGAACTTGCAGAGAACAGACCGTTTGTGCCATCTGCTGGTGTTTCTGCTCTGGATCAGCCTCCTCCTTCCCCCACCCTCCGTCTCCCACCCCTCGCTCTACCCTTCCATCCCATTCTCATGCCTGTGTTTTCAGCCCCTCCTTACACCCACTTCCACTGACCACCCCCTGGGGATTAAAGGAAGTGTCTGTAGAGACAGTGGGTGCATTGATGGTAATCCAGCAACCTTCCTCAGATTCTGGAGATCACTGAAGGTCGGAAAGCCACAAATGTAAGACCACCATTGAAGAAAGAAGGGTTACAGAAACTATCGACCAGTTACCCTGACTGTTGTTGGGAAATGAGGGGGCCCATTTTTAAGGAGTTAATAGCAGGACATTTCAAAGGTCAGAAGACAATCAGGGAGAGTCAAGGTTTCATGAAAGGGAAACCATGATTTACAAAGTTGTTAGATTTCTGTTGGGGTGCAATGTCCAAGGTAGATAAAGGGGAAAATCAAAAGCTGCAGATGCTGGAAATCTGAAACAAAAACAGAAAATGCTGGAAACTCTCAGCAGGTCAGGCAGCGCCTGTGGGGAGAGAACCAGGGTCAAAATTTCAGGTCAAAGAACCTTCATGAGAACTGGGAAAGAGACAAGAGAAGCTCTGAGGGGGTCGTGGGGGAGGGGGGTGTCTCTGGCAGGGTAAAGCTGGGGTGACCACGGGGATGAGCTGTGAACAAGGTGATCTGGTCACTGAGCGACTGGGAGCAGTGAGAGGGTGAGAACGTGGACAGGGGGGTGTGGGAGTTGTGAAATGCAGAGCAGGAGGTCACGTCAGGCTGGGCATCTCCTCCACTCCCAGAGAGAAAAAACAACCAAGGTGAGCCAATGTCAGATGGACAACTGACACAGACCGAAATCAGGTTCCCTGAGCTTATAGAAGTCAGTACTGAGTAGAAGAACCCAAGAAACAGGAGCAGGAGGAGGCCGTTGGCCTGTCGAGCCTGTTCTGCCATTCAATGAGATCACGGCTGATCTGGCCGTGGACTTAACACCACCTACCTGCCTTTTCCCCATAACCCTTAATTCCCCTACTATGCAAAAATCTATCTAACTGTGTCTCATATACATTTAATGAGGGAGCCTCTACTGCTTCCCTGGGCAGAGAATTCCACAGATTCACTGCTCTCCGGGAAAAGCAGCTTCTCCTCATCTCCGTCCTAAATCTGTTCCCCTGAATCTTGAGGCTATGCCCCCTAGTTCCAGTCTCACCTACCAGTGGAAACAACCTTACTGCCTCGATCTTATCTATCTCTTTCATAATTTTATATGTTTCTATAAGATCCCCTCTCATTCTTCTGAATTCCAGTGAGTATAGTCCCAGGCGACTCAATCTCTCCTCATAGGCTAATCCCCTCATCTCCGGAATCAACCTGGTGAACCTCCACCTCCAAAGCCAGTATATCCTTCCTCAAGTAAGGAGACCAGAACTGCACGCAGTACTCCAGGTGCGGCCTCACCAGTACCCTGTACAGTTACAGCATAACCTCCCTGCTCTTAAATTCAATCCCTTCAGCACTGAAGGCCAACGTTCCATTTGCCTTCTTGATAACCTGTTGTACCTGCAAACCAACCTTTTGTGATTCATGCACAAGCACTCCCAAGTCGCTCTGCACAACAGCACGCTGCAATCTTTCACCATTTAAATAATAATCTGATCTTCTATTTTTCCTTCCAAAGTGGATGACCTCGCATTTACCAACGTTGTACTCCACCTGCCAGACCCTTGCCCACTCACTTAACCTATCTATATCTCTCTGCCGACTCTCTGCATCCTCTGCACAATTTGCTTTTCCGCTCAATTTAGTGTCATCGACAAACTTAGATCAACTACACTCGGTCCCCTCTTCCAAATTGTTAATATATTTCGTGAACAGTTACGGGCCCAGCACCGACCCCTGCGGCACCCCACTCACCACTGATTGCCAACCAGAGAAACACCCATTTATCCCAACTGTCTGCCTTCTATTGGTTAACCAATCCTCTGTCCATGCTAGTACATTACCCCAACTCCATGCATCCTTATCTGATGGATAAGTCTTTTATGCGGCACCTTATCGAACGCCTTCTGGAAATCCAAGTATACAATGTCCACCTGTTCCCCTCTATCCACTGCGCTCATTATATCCTCAAAGAACTGCAGTAAGTTTGTCAAATGGGACCTGCCCTTCCTGAATCCGTGCTGCGTCTGCCTGATGGAACCACTTCTATCCAGATGTCTCGCTATTTCTTCTTTAATGATAGCTTCAAGCATTTTTCCGACTACAGTCATTGAGCTAACTGGCCTGTAGTTACCCATCTGTTGCCTACATCCTTTGTTAAACAGTGGCGTGACATTCGCTGTCTTCCAATCCGCCGGGACATGTCCAGAGTAATAATTTTGGTAAATTATCACAAACACCTCTACTATAACTTCTGCCACTTCTTTCAGTACCCTGGGATGCATCCCATCAGGACCAGGGGACTTGTCTACCTTTAGGCCCACTAGTTTGCTCATCACTATCTCTTTAGTGACAGTGATTGTATTAAGGTCCTCGCCTCCCATCACATCCATAACATCTCTCTTTGGCACATTAAATGTGTCCTCTGCCGTGAAGATCGACACAAAATAGTCGGTTAAGGCCTCGGCCATTTCCACATTACCCAATATTAATTCCCCCTTCTCACCTTCCAAGGGACCTACGTTCACTTTAGCCGCCCTTTTCTGCTTTACGTAATTATAGAAACTTTTACTATCTGTTTTTGTATTTTGTGCTCGTTTACTTTCATAAGCTATCTTCCCCTTCCTTATTGCTTGCTTAGTGGTTCTTTGTTGCTTTTTAAAGTTTTCCCAATCTTCCAGTTACCCACCACTCTTGGTGACTTTGTGTGCATGAGCTTTTAGCCTGATGCCTTCTTTTATTTCCTTAGTTATTGGCGGCTGGCTCTCCCCACTCTTACTGTCCTTGCTTTTAACTGGAATATACTTTTGTTGAGCACCGTGAAAAATCTCGTTGACAGTCTTCCACTGTTCCTCAGCTGTCCCACCACACAGCCTGTGTTCCCAGTCTACACTAGCCAACTCCTCCCTCGTCCCGTTGTAGTCTCCCTTGTTTAGGCATAATACACTGGTTTTAAATCGAACTATTGCACCCTCCATTTGTATGAGAAATTCAATCACACTGTGATCACTCTATCCAAGAGGATCCCTAATT
Organism: Pristis pectinata; assembly: GCF_009764475.1. NCBI lineage: Eukaryota > Metazoa > Chordata > Chondrichthyes > Rhinopristiformes > Pristidae > Pristis > Pristis pectinata. The sequence continues at coordinate 927,391 of NC_067410.1, read as the reverse complement.
ACAAGATTGTTAATTTTACCCATCTCATTGCACAGGGCCAGATCTAAGATAGCATTTTCCCTTGTAGGTTCACTAACATGCTGTTCAGGAAAGCTATCTTGGATGCATTCTGTGAAGTCCTCTTCAAGACTGCCTCAGCCAACTTGATTCACCCAATCTATGTGGAAGTTAAAGTCCCCCATGACCACCGCCGTTCCGTTCTTACAGGCATCAGATATTTCTTGGTTTATTGCCTGTGCCACTGTAATGTTATTATTCGGTGACCTATAGACAACTCCCACCAGTGATATTTCCCCTTTACTGTTCCTAATCTCGACCCAGATGGACTCAACATTCTGCTCCTTGGATCTTATATCATCTCTCACTATCGCCCTGATCTCATCCTTAATTAAGAGCGCTACCCCACCTCCCTTACCTTCCTGCCTATCCTTCCATATTACCCGATACCCTTGGATATTTAATTCCCACTCATCTCCACCCTGCAACCACGTTTCTGTAATGGCCATTAAATCATACCCCTTTGTACTGATTTGTGCCACAAGTTCACTGACCTTGTTTCGAATACTACGGGCATTCAGGTAAAGTGCCCTTACACTCATTGTCCTTTTAGAATCCAGTAACCTTTGTGTCCTTTGCGTTTGACTTTTCTGTGCTCCGCTCTTACTTTTCTAACTTTCGCTCTGGTCTCCGCTTTGCTTCCCTCTGTCTTTCTGCATGGATTCCCACACCCCTGCCGTACTAGTTTAAACCCTCCCCAACAGCACTAGCAAACAATCCCCCGGGACATTGATCCCAGTCCTGCCCAGGTGTAGACCGTATGGTTTGTACTGGTCCCACCTCCCCAGTACAGAAGGATGCGCCGTGCCCAGACAGAAGATGAGGTGCTGTTCCTCAGGCTGGTGTTGGGCCTCACTGTGACAGTGCAGGAGGTCACAGACCGATGGGTCAGTGTGGGGGTGGGATGGGGAATTAAAGTGGCAGGGAACAGGGAGCTCAGGGTCACCCCTGTGGACTGAACACAGGTGGTCTGCAGAGCGATCGCCCAGTCTGTGTGTGTGGTTTCTCCAGTGTAGAGGAGACCACAGTGTGAACACCCAATGCAGGACACTGGGATGGAGGAAGTGAATCACTGCTTCACCCGGAAGGAGCGTTTCGGTCCCTGGGTGGTGGGCAGGGACGAGGTGAGAGGGCAGGTGTGGCATCACTGCCGTTGTAGGGAAAAGTGCCATTGGAAGGGGAGTGGCTGGTGGGAAGGGAAGAGTGAACCAGGGAGTCACGGAGGGAACGGTCCCTGTGAAAGGGGAGGAGATGTGTCTGGTGGTGCAATCCCTTTGAAGGTGACGGATATTGCAGAATTACAGCTACAGCCTGACCTGAGTATCTGCAGTGGGTGATGTCCCAAGATAGCCTGCGTGGACAGTGAGTCATTCAGAAGGTTTATGGAACGGATGGGGAAGGGATGGGGAAGTCTTGATGCAGATTTACAGGACACTGGTGGTCAGAGTCACAGAGTCATATAGCATGGAAACAGGCCCTTCAGCCCAACTCATCCATGCCGACCAACGTGTCTTCCTGAGCCAGTCCCCTTTGCCCACGTTTGGCCCATATCCCTCTAAACCTTTCCTATCCGTGTACCTGTCCTAGTGTCTCTTGAACATTGCAGTTACCTGCCTCAACCACTTCCTCTGGCAGCTTGTTCCATATACTCACCACCCCCTGGGGAAAGGACTGTGACCGTCCACCTTATCGATGCCCTTCATAACTTTATAAACCTCAAGCACCCCTCAGCCCCCTTCGCTCCAGGGAACAGTCCCGGCCTGTCCAGTCTCTCCCCATAACTCAAGCCCTCCAGTCCCGGCAACATTCTGGTGAATCTTTTATACACCCCCTCCAGCTTCAGCACATCCTTCCTATAGCTGACAGTCAGAACCTTTTTCCCAGGGTAGAAATGTCAAATACTAGAGCACATACTGCAGCTTTATTGTGAGACAAGGAAAATTTACAGGAGATTCATAAGGCAAGTTTTTTTACACAGGGGGTGGTGGGTGCCTGGAACACACTACCAGTGAGGGGGGTGCATTTAGTGAATTCAGAGAGTCCATCCCCAGGGTGGTTACCCGAACCTGGACAGCGCAGGTCGGGACCCAATGGAGGATGCAGTCAATTGCGGCACTTCAGTAAGGAACAGTTCTGGGGACGAGGGGGTTCACCCCCCAGGACAGACTGGGGCTGTCCTTGGGGCAGAGCGAGGATTCCACAGAGGTGGTTAGGATCAGGATGGGTCTGGACAGGGTAGTCAGAGGGAGATCATTCCCATTAGTGAATAGTTGATAGACTTGGGGACATGGGTTTGTGGTTTTGGGCAGGAAGACATGTTTTACTCAGAGCGGTAACGGTCAGGAACACACTGGCTGGCGGCAGTGGAGAGTGTCAGCTGGAGCCAGAAGAGAACTGAGTCAGGACCACAGGGAATAAGCTGCAGGACTGTGGGGAGAGACAGGTCTACTCGGAGCTGGTGCAGACTTGATGAGCTGAATGGTCTCCCTCTTTGATTCTAGGATAATCTCAGCTCGTGACCGTCGGCCCTCGGTGAGTATACTGCTCATCGACAGCTGACCAGTTCCACTGACGAGAGGAGCTTGTGTTTGTCCCACTAATCGGGGTGGGTGGTAACTGGTAGCCTTGTTGTCAGCCCAGGGGGGTGGACCTTCCAGGGTGTGGGTGGGGCAGGACGGGGATAAGGGCGGGGAGCTTGATGCCCAGCGGGGAAAGGTCTGTTGGCTCCCGTTGAAAGCCGAGGGAACGTGACCAACTCTGTCCTCAATGGCCCCTCTGTCTGTGTCTCACCAGGTTGTGTACTTCACTGCCTTATTTCCTTACCTTGTCCTGGTCATCCTCCTTGCCCACGGGGTATCCCTGCCAGGAGCTCTGGACGGCATCATTTACTACCTGAAACCGGACTGGTCCAAACTGGGTGAAGCTCAGGTAAGCGGCAGACAGCCACCTTCCTCGTCCCTCCAGCTCTCTTTAGTTGTTCTGTTGTACCCGCTGCTGATTCTGGGGAATTCCTGTAAGACTTTGTTTCTTTAAGCTGTTGTCCAGTCTGCTCCTGGTGGAGTTCCAGAGACCCAAGCTCTTGAGGGAGTCACTGGGAGCGAGGCCTCAGCGTTCTAATGTAACCGGTTCACTGGGGAAGCATTCTGTTTTGTTGTAGTTGTTGGATTGAGGTCTGTCACCCTTTGTGCCAAGGATGGGTGCCCACACCTCATCTGCACATTCTGCTGTTGCCTTTATAGAATGTTTTATTTTACTTGATTTCTCTTGAAGGTTTGGATTGATGCAGGAACCCAGATCTTTTTCTCATATGCGATTGGATTAGGAGCACTTACAGCACTAGGCAGCTACAATCGTTTTAACAACAACTGCTACAGGTAACCTAGCAACGCAGGAGCGACACTGTTCATATCCGTTGCCTTATATTTTTTCTCTAAGCCACCATTCTGGGTGTTTGACAGAGGAGGGGGCTGTGTTGGAGGGCGGAACACTCTCCTGGTGTCGCAGTCCGACACTTCACATCCACGGGGTGACCTCGGGGGCGGTGGGGGAGGGTGGCGGGTAGAATCGCTGTCCCGCTCCTCTCCCGGCTCCACGGGGGAGGGGGAGGCGAACATCTGGCCAGGGTACCCCTGTCCTAGGTCACTCCCTCAGATGTGGGGACTGGGATCTGACCCAGAGCACAGCTGCCAGACTGATGATGGCACAGGGTGGGTCACATCTGGAGATGTCCATCACTGGCACAGGGTGGGTCACATCTGGAGCTGCCCATTGCTGGCACAGGGTGGGTCACATCTGGAGATGTCCATCACTGGCACAGGGTGGGTCACATCTGGAGCTGCCCATCACTGGCACCGGGTGGGTCACACCTGGAGATGTCCATCGCTGGCACAGGGTGGGTCACACCTGGAGATGCCCACCGCTGGCACAGGGTGGGTCACATCTGGAGCTCCCATCGCTGGCACAGGGTGGGTCACACCTGGAGATGCCCACCGCTGGCACAGGGTGGGTCACATCTGGAGCTCCCATCACTGGCACAGGGTGGGTCTCATCTGGAGATGTCCATCGCTGGCGCAAGGTGGGTCACATCTGGAGCTACCCATCACTGGCACAGGGTGGGTCACACCTGGAGATGTCCATCGCTGGCACAGGGTGGGTCACATCTGGAGATGTCCATCACTGGCACCGGGTGGGTCACACCTGGAGATGCCCATCACTGGCACAGGGTGGGTCACACCTGGAGATGCCCATCACTGGCACAGGGTGGGTCACATCTGGAACTACCCATCACTGGCACAGGGTGGGTCACACCTGGAGATGCCCATCACTGGCACAGGGTGGGTCACATCTGGAGCTGCCCATCACTGGCACAGGGTGGGTCACACCTGGAGATGCCCATCACTGGCACAGGGTGGGTCACATCTGGAGATGCCTATCGCTGGCACAGGGTGGGTCACACCTGGAGATGCCCATCACTGGCGCAGGTGGGTCACATCCGGAGCTGCCCATCACTGGCACAGGGTGGGTCACACCTGGAGATGCCCATCACTGGCGCAGGTGGGTCACATCCGGAGCTGCCCATCGCTGGCACAGGGTGGGTCACATCTGGAACTGCCCATCACTGGCACAGGGTGGGTCACAGCTGGAGATGCCAGCCACTGGCACAGTGGCCACAGCTGGCACCAGCAGACACTGGCACTGGAAAGGGTGCCTCCTGCTCCCTCTGCACCCGTCTCACCTCGGCTGCCCAGGCACCGGTGACGTTACAGGGAGCACCTGCCCCCCCAGTGGGGTGGGTTGGGCTCAGTCTGTGCCAGTGGGGCCCCCAAGCACCCAGTGTTGCCCTTCCACCTCTTCCCCCCCACCACCACACACCCATCAATGGGGCATCAGTCAAAGGTCAGCTGTAAACCCGCCAGCACCACAGGAGGCCAATCACACCATCGGGGTCCTGCTGGTTTGGAAAGGGTCTCCCAACCAGGGACACCACCCCGCCCATGCTCCCACACTCCTGCAGGTGGTGCTTCCAGTCGGGCTGGGCTGAGGTGGGGGCAGCTCCAGGTTCCTTGGGCACCAGGGGGTCAATGAAGCCAAGTCTGTCTGTCACAAACTTGCCCCAGGCATATTCCCCACCCGACCATACCCTCACCCGTCACCCCCACCCTCTCATCCCCCATCCCCATCTCCTCCTCCACCCCAACCCCAAACCCTCCTACACCCACCCTTACACTCACCCATCACCCCCCACCCCACCCTCAACCCCCACCCCATCTCCTCCTCCACCCCCACCCTCACCCCAAACCCTCCCACATCCACCCTTACCCTCACCCACCCCCACACCACCCTCTCATCCCCCACCCCATCACCTCCTCCACCCCCTCCCTCACCCATCACCCCTACCCTCATCCCACCCTGTCTCCCACCCTCACACCACCCCATGTGCACCCCCACCCATCTCCTCCACCCCACCCCCTCTCCCACCCCCACTCTCTCAGCCCCCACCCACACTCGACACCCTCACCACCACCCTCGCAGACCCCTCCCCCCCACCCACTCTTACCCTCACCCTCACCCTCACTCCCCCACCCCCACCCCTCCTCCCTCACAGCCTCCCCACCCCCTACCCTACCATACCCCCACCCCCACCGCCCTCCCCACCTGTCGTCCCCCTCACCCATCACCCACACCTTCTCACCCTCCACCCCTACCCTCACCTGACACCCATCACCCCCACCCTCTCCTACTCTCTCCCTCCCCCACCCCTCCTCCTCCACACCCTCCCACACCCCTACCCTACCCTCACCCCCACCCCCACCGCCTTCCCTACCCTCACACCCGACCCCCACCCTCACCCATCACCCCTGCCAGCCATGATCCCAATCCCACATACCTGACCACGCCCCCTGCCAGGAATGTCATGTGACCACCTCTCCCCATTACATTGGCATCACAGTCAGCACAGACATGGTGGGCCGAAGGGCCTGATCCTGTGCTGTTCTGTGTTCTATCCCGACGATAACCTCTCCCCACCCAGTCACCTCCCAACCCAACACCCAACCCCTCCTCACCATAACCCACCCACACAACACCACCCCCACCACTACCCCTCCCACCCACGCCCACCCACAATCTCACCAACACCTCATCTACGCCGACTCCTACCCACAGTCCCCCACACCCCACCACTCCCTACGGCCCAACCCACCCCCATCCTCACACCCTCCCCAACCCCAGACCAACTCCCCACCCACCAGCCCCTCAACCACTTCCCCCATGTCTACTTTCCTGCCCCAATCACTTCCCCCACCCATCAACCCCTCCCCATTGCCTCAACCACACTGCATCCTCTCCTCATCCTCCCACCCCTTCTGACCCACTCCAAACACTTCCGCACTCTCCTACTCACTCCCGACTCCTTCCCAAGCACAACCCGTGATTCCTGTTCGTTTTCCCGCCTTGCCCCTCTCTTCCAACCAATGTCCCTTCTGTTCCTTCACACCCTGACCCACCAGCTCCCTCCTTCCCTGGGTCACTCACTCTGTCAGGCTTCTTTCCTAATGATGAAGAGGATTGTTGATGCGCACATCCTTGCCCACGAGCTCGCCTTTGTCTCAGGATGGAGCCCAGAGCCCAGCCCCATTCTCTTTCTCCAAGAATCTCTCCAATTCCAGCCTTGAAGAGGGATTGGACAATCATTGGAAATGGTGAATCCTGATGGGTTTGTTTGTCCAGCGGTGGTTGATGAACGACATGCTCTGGTTCCTCATAGCCTCTACCACGTCGCTGAGACTTCCGTCCTGACATCTCGCGGTACCTCTCCAGCCCGTGAACTGCTTAACTTGTAGAAATGCATCTCATCTAATCAGCCAGTTATTGCTTGCTCTTTTCCTTTAGCCAAGAAAGCTCCAGAGGATTGTGATTAGAGTGACGCTGGGCTCCCCAAGCCTAGCCCAGACCAGGACTCAGCTCCTGGTTGTACTCCATGCTCCACCTTCCTCTGGGACATCACGCAGTGGGCACTGGGAGTCTGGGACAGACACTGGGTGTCAGCAGGATGATCCACGAGGGGCAGAAAGTGTTGGAGCTGGCTCCAACTCGGCCAATGTTTGAGGTTCCCAACACTGTGGGAGTGGCCCAGATGTACTGCACTTCCTCCTCACCAACTTCTGGCTGTGTTCGATGTCAGCTGAGAAGTTAGGTCAGTCTTCCACAACCTCTGAACCTGAACTTGTAAGGCTGCAGGGACACTGGCTCACCAGGAAAGGAAGTCTGTTTTCCTTCCATGCTGGTCAAACACCGGCAGCAGCTCAGAACGACCCTCCCCCCCAACGCCCCCTCAGGCCAGTAGCTGTGGCCATTCACATGCTGGGAATGTAGGTGAGGCAGCTGGGAGCAGTGGCCAAGCTCTGACAGATAAACGGCACAGTGCAGGGCATTGCAGGGTGTGTCTTGGGGACTGAGTAGATGGACCAAGCTGCTGTCCACCCTCAACCCAGCATCACTGTAAAGTTCTGGGCTCCCTGATGTCGCACTGGGTTCCCACAGTGTTTGTTCGTACAGTGGTGCCTTTGTTGATGGTGATGTGCAGAGAATGGCAAGTCCTTGGCCAGCTTCAGATCTCCAACAACACTGCTCACCTGGGCTAAGTGTCCAATCAGACACCGAGCCAACTGTCCAATCAGGTACTGAGCCGAATGCCCAATCAGATACTGAGCCAAATGTCCGATCAGATATTGAACTAACTGACCAATCAGATAGCGAGCTAGCCGCCTAGTTAGATAGTGGGCTAACTGCCCGATGTTTCTTTGGGAACATCGGACACAACTCGCTTTCTGACATTGCTGGAATTTGCAGTTCCAAGGAGTTTAATCTCAGTTGATGTCCAGAGCCGATTGCCCTGTGCACCAAAGGGCCAACCCCAGCACGTCCACTGGACGGCACTTCCAGTGAGTGACAGTCTCTGCATTGATGCTGCCTCCCACTCACGGCCCAGCTGTTGTGCTGCATCTCACCCTTAACCACTGCACAGGACCCTGTTTGTCATTTCACCACTTCAGTGCTGGAGAGGTGATCCCTGTCACTGGGCATAGAGCAACAGGTGACATGGATTTACTTTGCTGGGTTTTATTTCAGAATGTACCCTGGGTCTGTGCTGTAACCACTCTGTGTCGTACACTGACAGTGGGTCAGGTCAACAGACTTAATGTAATCTGACTCACAACACAATTCCATTACAGTTTTTTCTAATAACTGCTCACAGTTTGAGGTTTGAAGTTCAGGATTTATTCCTGGGATTGATAAAATAAGATATCTTTATTAGTCACACGTACATCGAAACACAAAGCGAAATGCATCTTTTGCATAGAGTGTTCTGGGGGCAGCCTGCAAGTGTCGCCACGCTTCCGGTGCCAACATAGCATGTCCACAACTTCCTAACCCGTACGTCTTTGGAATGTGGGAGGAAACTGGAACACCTGGAGGAAACCCACGCAGACACGGGGAGAACATACAAACTCCTTACAGACAGTGGCCGGAATTGAACCGGGGTCGCTGGCGCTGTAATAGCGTTATGCTAACCGCTACACTACCGTGTCACCAGTTCTTAAAGAGAATGGAGCAGCAAATTGCATCACTGTTGTTTCTAATATAAACTGTCTTCTGTACACCCCTCTGCTTCTACCGGACCTGGTGTCCAATCAGAGTATGGAATGAAGTGAGGTGTAATAACACGGGACCACAGGAGGGAGTTACATGTAACATGGACTTGCGGCAGTAGGGAGTTACATGAAAGTGGGCTCGTGTCAGTGCGTAGTTACACGTATGTACCAGTAGGGAGTTCCGTGTGAATGGACATGCTGTAGGAAGTCATGTCGATAGGCTGGAACAGGTATAGAGTGTGAAATCTCTGCCTCATTCTCACACGAGGAGCTTTAGTTGTTCCGTTCAGCAAGATCACGTCCAGGTCCAGTGGAATTCCTTGACCGGGATGTCTGCCGGAGGTTCACGCTGCACACTTCTCTGTAGACCAGTCATCCTCTGGGGTTCCTGGAGCAGGCTGGCGCCAACATTTCTCTGTGTTGACTGCTTTAGTATCACCAGTTGGCACGTCTCTGGGAATATATCAAATGATCTGTCTGTTAATAACTTGCTCTTGTGTGTATCCAACCCTTCCTGTGTCCTTGACTGTCGAGCGTCTTTGCGTCCAAAGCCTCTGTATTTCCGGTGTCTCCTGAGACTGTCCTCCCAGCAGCTGTAACCGGTAATGTCTTCACTTCTCATTATTGACTTGTGGTCCACTATGGAAGAGCGGATGGTTCTGTTTAAGGAGGTTGTGTGCAGAGAAGGAGCTTCTGTGCGACTCTGGCTAAGTATTTGAGTTTGGAGTCTGATTAGAACTCCAGTGTGTGAGCCTTCAGGAACCTGCTATAACTGCCCTTCTCTCTGCATGCTTCATTCACAGAGATGCCTACCTCTTGGCACTGATCAACAGCACCACCAGCTTCTTCTCGGGGTTTGTCGTCTTCTCTGTGCTGGGCTTCATGGCGTCCGAGCAAGGAGTGGACATCTCCAAGGTGGCAGAGTCTGGTAAGAGTTCATACGTCCCGCAGATGATGCTGTGCAGCGCAGAAACAGGCCCTTCGGCCCACCTAGTCCCTGCCCACCGTGATTCCCGTCAACACTAGTCCCACTTGCCTGCATTGGACCCATGTCCCTCTGCACCTCTCCTATCCATCCCCCTGTCCAAACTCCTCTTCAACATTGTAATCGGAGCTGCCTTCACCACCTCCACTGGCCGCTTGTTCCACACACCCACCACTGGCCCCTCAGGTCTGCTTTAAATTTCTCCATAAACCTGTGCCCTCCGGTCCTGGACTCCTGCACCCTGTCCCTGCTCTGCACCATTTTATATCCTCCATATGGTCACCCCTCAGCCTCACCCTCCATTTACAATAAACCCAGCCTGTCCGATATCTTTACCACCTCCTTCCCGTACTGGGGCGACCAGAACTGTACACACACTCCAGGTGCAGCCTAACCAATGCTTTGTACAACTGCAGCATGACGTCCCAACCCTTCTACTCAATGCCTCGGCCTGTGAAGACAAACTCCTTTCCCACCCCATCCACCTGTGTCCACCTTCAGGGAGCTATGAACTTGCACCCCAAGGTATCTCCATACATCAGTGCTCCCAAGGTCCCCGCCATGTACTCCATATATCCAGCCAGAATTTGACCTCTGAATGCGCATCACCTCACACTTGTCTGGATTAAGTTCCATCGGCACCGCCCCACCCAACTTCCGGTGATCTGAGTCCCACTGTATCCTTAGACAAACTTCTTCACTACCTACGACTCCACCACTTTTTGTGTCACCTGCAAATTTAATAATCATACCCCCAACGTTCTCATCCAAGTCATTTCTGTATATTACAACCAGAGGTCCCAGCACCGATCCCTGCAATAAACCACGTCACAGACCTCCAGCCAGAGGAACACCCCTCCACCACCACCCTCAGCACCCTGACACCCAGCCAATGTTGACCTCAGTTTGCCAACCCATCTCAGATCCCTTGTGCCTTGACCTTCTGGACCAGCCCACCATGTGGGACCTTGTCAAAAGCCTTACCGAAGTCCATGTAAACCATGTCCACCACGCTGCCTCCATCAATTTTCTTGGTTACTTTCTCAAAAAATTCAATCAGATTTATGAGACACGACCTCCCCTGCACTGACCCATGCTGACTCCTCCTAACCTGCCTTTCCAAGTGAACATTAATCCTGTCACTCAGAACCTTCCCCAACTTCCCCACCACTGATGTCAGGCTCACCGACCTGTAGTTTCCAGGATTATCCCTATTGCCCCTGGGACAACATCAGCTTCCCTCCAGTCTCTGGTACCTCACCTGTAGCTGACAAAGTTACAGAAATCTCTGCCAGAACCCCAGCAATCTCCCCCCTTCGTTCCCTCAGCATCCCAGGATAGATCCTGTCAGGTTCCATGCTCACAATTGCAACCCTTGCCCCAGTTTCCAACTGCAGACGTTGGATAAACGTGGGAGGGAAGGGATGTGTTGCTGGGATGGACAGAAGGCTGGCGCTCTGCACAACACCAGCTCAGAGCAGCTGGTAACCCTACAACAGCCAGACCCCAACCTGGGACAGGGCTCCAGCCCTCCCCTGTGATCTCATCTCTCACACCTCAAAATCGGTGATTTGAGGTGTATAAAATTCTGAGTAGAGACACGGTAGTCTGTAGGGAACTGTTCCCCCTGTCAGAGGATGACAAAACCAAAGGATAGGGCAGAGATTCAGAGGGGATCTGCTTCCTGTTCCAAATGCCCCAGCCTGTGGCAATAGTTCCTCTCTGCCTGCCCCCCCAGTTCCCTGTAATATCTTGGAAATCACAGTCAAACCACCCTTGACCTCCTCAACTCTAGGGATAGGCCTGGTTTGAGGAATTGGTGCTCAGAATTTACCACAGGGAGTGCAGGAATATTTTGTATATTTCCTGCTCTTTGCTCAAGTTGGTCAGAGCCACCGGGAGAGTGGTGAGTACGTGGGACACACTGCCAGAGAGAGCGCTGGAAGCTGGGTCTAAGGTGTCTGCACCAGCACTTGGATCACCCAGGCACGGGGGACTACGGAGCAAGTGCTGGGAGGTGGGATTAGTGCAGTGCACTCGGTCAAATGGCCTGTTTCTGTCCGATACGTCTCTGTGACTCCATGACCCAAGGTTTAATCCTTTGACCTTTGAAGGTCTGGTGATGAATCCCTGGGGGTTTCTCTCCTCCTGCCTGTTCCTCGGGTAGTTACTTAAACCCAGCCACAGGCTGATCGCTGCGTGGTATCGATCGACAGAGGCCAGCGAGACTTTCAAATTACAAGGGGTTTCAATAGAGGAAACGAGGAGGCAGAGGTACCGTAGTCAGGGAAATCAGGAGCACCAGCTGTCGGGGTGGAGAACAGCCACAGGCACCTTGGGCCAGACGGCTTTTTGTGCAGAGAGGTTCCTCTGTGTCTCAAGTACCGATGAGGTGGTTGTATTGGGGAAGGTGAGGCTCGCCACAGGAGGAGCGCCTGTGAGGGGAGCGCACAGCTCCATCCCGACCATTGCCCTACTCCGTGGGACGGCCTGACACCGTGTGACCCTCCCCCAAACATCACCCCTCCATTCCCCTCTCCTTCCAGCCAGCCCCCTCATTAACCCCTCCTCATTTCCCCACTGGTCCCCACCCCTTCCTCCTCCCATTGACCCCTCATTAACCCCACCTCCCCAGTCTCCCCTCAACGGTCACTAACCCACGGAGCCTCAGCTATTGCCTCCCTCATTGTGCCCCCTCCCATGTTACCCCTCCACTGCCACCCTCCACTCTTCAAAGGGTAGGGCCGTTAGTGACGGGGGTGATGAGCTCCCCCCCCCCCCCGAATGTTTTCCCCCTTCACCCATTAGTGTGAGGCGGTGGGAGTGTCGCCTGGTGGTGTAAAGGGTCGTGTATATATATATATATATATATATCTATATATATACACACATATATATATATATATATATATATATATATATATACATACACACACACACAGAGTCTCACACACAGACACACACACACTCAACTTCACACCACTCAGACACACACACACACAACACACACACACACACATATACACACAACACACACAGACTCACACACACACACACACACACACACACACAACACACACACACACACAACACACACAGACTCACACACACACACACACAACACACACACACAACACACACACACACACAACACACACACAACACACACAGACTCACACACACACACACACACACAACACACACAGACTCACACACACACACAACACACACAGACTCACACACACACACACACACACACAACACACACACACACACACACAACACACACAGACTCACACACACACACACACAACACACACACACTCACACACAGTCCCTGATTGGGGTGCGGTTTGGGGGAGAGGAGGTGGGGGTGAGGGCGTGTGTGGGTCGAGGACACCTCACTGACACCATCTCTCCCCCCAGGGCCGGGCCTGGCCTTCATCGCCTACCCCAAGGCAGTGACCCTGATGCCAGTCGCTCCTCTCTGGGCCGCCCTCTTCTTCTTCATGCTGTTGGTGCTGGGGCTGGACAGTCAGGTGGGTGAACTCGTGCCAGATCCCTTTGTTCACCGGCTGGGGCACTGCCCCTCTGTCCCAGGAACTGTCCCAGAGCGGTACCGGAGGGGGGGGGGGTCACACTGTGGGGGTAGTCACTGTGATAGGGGCGGCACTGAGGGAGGGGCACACTGTGGGAGGGGTGGTACTGAGGGAGGGTCACACTGTGGGAGGGGTGGTACTGAGGGAGGGGCAGTGTGGTTCTGCCTCTGGTTAACGTGTGTGCTCTCCGCAGTTTGTGGGTGTGGAAGGGTTCATCACCGGTATCATGGACCTGTTCCCTGCCTCGATGGCCGGGAGTGTCCGCAGGGAGGTGGTGGTGGCCGTCTGTTGTCTGATCTGTTTCGTCATCGACCTGTCCATGGTGACTGACGTAAGTAATGGCAGGGGTCTGTGGGCGTCAGGAGGTGGTGGGGTTGAATGTAGGGGTGAGGGTGGGAGTGGGAGTGGGTGGGTGTGAGGGTCGGGATGTGTGGGGGTGGGGAGTGAGTGTGGGGGTGGGATGGGGTGTGGGGGTGGGGAGTGAGTGTGGGGGTGAGGTGGAAGGGTAGTGTGAGGGCGTGTGGGGGTGAGGGGTGGGGGTGGAGAGTGAGGGTGGGGTTGGGTGTGGGGGTGGGTAAGGATCATCCAGTGAGGCCATATGGGTAAAGCTTAAAACAAGGGGAGGGTCACTCTCATGGGACTATTATCAACTCCTCGATACTCATTGGGAACCGGAGGAGCTGGTGTGGAGAGAGGCTGCTCATAGTTGTAAGAATAATAGGGTTGCATTAGTGAGAGACTTTAATTTCCCCGGTATTGACCAGACTACCCAGAGTGTCAAGGGGCTGGATGGGGTGGAATTAGTGAAATGTGTCCAGGAAAGTTCCCAAGTCAATATAAAGGGGGCCCTACTGGGGAGGGTGCTATACTGGACCTGCTGTTGGGAACGAGGCAGGGCAGGTAACTGAAGCGGCAGTCAAGGAGCACCTTGGCTCTGGTGACAAAAATACTGTTATTTTATTTATAGTGATGGAAGAGGATAGGACAGGTCCACAGGTTAAGGTCCTAAACTGGAGCAGGGCTAATTTGGGGGAACTAGGCAGGATCTGGCAGAGGTCGAGTGGGTGAGCCTGTTTGAAGGGAAAGGAATGAATGGCAAATGGGAGGCTTTCAAGAGTGTGATATCAAGAGTCCAGGGCAGCATGTTCCTGTTAGGGTGAAGGGTAAACCGGGCAAGTTTAGGGAACCCTGGCTGACGAGGAATATTGAAATTTGTGGTCAAGAATAGTGTAGCGGTTAGTGTAACACTTTACAGCGCCAGCGACCTGGGTTCAATTCCGGCCGCTGTCTGTAAGGAGTTTGTACATTCTCCCTGTGTCTGTGTGGGTTTCCTCCGGGTGCTCTGGTTTCCTCCCACATTCCAAAGACGTATGGGTTAGGAAGTTGCGGGCATGCTATGTTGGGCGCTGGAAGCGTGGCGACACTTGCGGGCTGCTCCCAGAACACTCTACGCAAAAGATGCATTTCACTGTGTGTTTCGATGTACATGTGACTAAGAAAGAAATCTTGTCTTATCTTATAAAAAGAAGGAAGCATACATTGGGTTTAGGAGGTTGGGGACGAGTGAATCCCTTGATGACTGTAAAAAGATTAAGAATACACTTAAGGACGAAATCAGGAAGGGCATAGAATGGGTATGAGGCGGATCTGACAGGGAAGGTTAAGGAAATCTTGAAAGGTTCTACAGCTATATTAAGAGTAAAAGGATGGCAAGGGAGAGAGTAGGTCCTCTTAGAGATCAGCAGGGCTGCCGATGTCTTGAGCCGAAGGAGATGGGTGGGATTTTTAATGAATATTTCTCATCGGTGTTTACTGAGGAGAAAATCATGGTTGCTCAGGAGATAAGGGAACAAGTGGAGGTGTTTTGGAGAACATTCAGATTACCAGGGAGGAGGTATTTGCAGTCTTACAGCGCATTAAGGTGGATAGATCCTCACAGCCTGACCGAGTGCATCCTCGGACTTTGTGGGAGGCTGGAGAAGAAATTGCGGAGGCCCTTGCGGAGATATTTGCTTCATCGTTAGCCACTGGTGAAGTTCCTGGAGACTGGAAGGTTTCTGATGTTGCTCTGTTGTTTAAAAAGGGAAGCAAGGACAAGCCAGGGAGCTACAGGCCGGTCAGCCTGACATCAGTGGTGGGGATGTTCCTGAAGGGAATTCTGAGGGACAGGATCTACCAGCATTTGGATAGACAGAGTCTGATTAGGAGGAGTCATCATGGCTTTGTGCGTGGGAAGTCGTACTTGATGAATCTTGTAGAGTTTTTAGAAGAGGTAACCAAAAAGATAGATGAGGGTCGGGCAGTGAATGTTGTCTACTTGGACTTTAGCAAGGCCTTTGACAAGGTCCCGCATGGTAAGCTGGTCTGGAAGGTTGGGTCCCATGGAATCCAGGGAGAGTGAGTTAGGTGGATTCAAAATTGGCTCGGAGGTAGGAAGCAGAGGGTGGTGGTTGAAGGTTGTTTCTCGGAATGGAGGCCGGTGGCTAGTGGTGTGCCGCAGGGGTCGGTGTTGGGACCCTTGTTATTCATTATTTATATAAATGATTTGGATGTGAGTGCACAACGCTTGATCTGTAAGTTTGCGGATGACATGAAATTAGAACATAGAACATTACAACACAGTACAGGCTCTTCGGCCCACAATGTTGTGCTGATCTTTTAACCTACTCTAAGATCAATCTAACCCTTCCCTCCCACATACCCCTCCATTTTTCTATCATCCATGTGCTTATCTAAGAGTGTCTTAAATGTCCCTAATGTATCTGCCTCTACCAGCCCCGGCAGTGCGTTCCACGAACCCACCACTCTGTGTAAAAAAACTTACCTCTGATATCCCCCCTGCACTTCCCTCCAATAACCTTAAAATTATGCCCCCTCGTGTTAGCCATTTCTGCCCTGGGAAAAAGTCTCTGACTGTCCACTCGATCTGTGCCTGTTATGTACACCTCTATCATGTCACCTCTCATCCCCCTTCTCTCCAAAGAGAAAAGCCCTAGCTCGCTCAACCTATCCTCATAAGACATGCTCTCCAATCCAGGCAGCATCCTGGTAAATCTCCTCTGCACCCTCTTTAAAGCTTCCACATCCTTCCTATAATGAGGCGACCAGAACTGAACACAATACTCCAAGTGTGGTCTGACCAGAGTTCTGTAGAGCTGCAACATTACCTCACGGCTCTTGAACTCAATCCCCCGACTAATGAAGGCCAACACACCATACACCTTCTTAACAATCCTATCGACCTGCGTGGCAACCTTGAGTGATCTATGGACGTGGACCCGAAGATCCCTCTGTTCCTCCACACTGCTAAGAGTCCTGCCATTAACCTTGTATTCTGCCTTCAAATTCGACCTTCCAAAATGAATCACTTCACACTTTTCCGGGTTGAACTCCATCTGCCACTTCTCAGCCCAGCTCTGCATCCTATCAATGTCCTGTTGTAACCCTCGACAACCTTCTACACTACCCACAACACCACCAACCTTCGTGTCATCTGCAAACTTACTAACCCACCCTTCCACATCCTCATCCAAGTCATTTATAAAAATCACAAAGAGCAGGGGTCCCAGAACAGATCCCTGCGGAACACCACTGGTCACCAACCTCCAGGCAGAATAAGCTCCATCTACAACCACCCTCTGCCTTCTTTGGGAGAGCCAATTCCGAATCCACACAGCCAAGTTTCCCTGGATCCCATGCCTTCCGACCTTCTGAATGAACCTATCATGGGGAACCTTATCAAACGTCACCACATCCACTGCTCTGCCTTCATCAATGTGCTTTGTCACATCCTCAAAGAATTCAATCAGGCTTGTGAGGCATGACCTGCCCCTCACAAAGCCATGCTGACTGTCCCTAATCAGCCTATGCTTCTCCAAATGCCCATAAATCCTGTCCCTAAGAATCGTTTCCAGTAATTTGCCCACCACTGAAGTAAGACTCACTGGTCTGTAATTCCCAGGGTTATCCCTACTCCTTTTCTTGAACAAAGGAACGTTTGCCCCCCCTCCAGTCATCTGGTACTACTGTGGCCGGTGAGGACGCAAAGATCACCAAGGGCTCAAAAATCTCTTCCCTCACCTCCCGTAGTGTCCTGTGATATATCCCGTCCAGTCCCGGGGACTTATCTATCCTAACGTTTTTCAGAAGTTCCAGCACATCCTCCTTCTTAACATCGACATGTTCCAGCTTATCAGCTTGTTTCACGCTGTCCTCACAAACGTCAAGGTCTCTCTCTCTGGTGAACACTGAAGCAAAGTATTCATTGAGGACCTCCCCTACCTCTTCCAACTCCAGGCACATGTTTCCTCTTTTATCCCTGATCAGTCCTACCCTCACTCTAGCCATCCTCCTATTCTTCACATATGTGTAGAACGCCTTGGGGGTTTTCCCTGATCCTACTCGCCAAGGACTTCTCATGCCCCCCTTCTAGCTCTCCTAAGTTCATTCTTAAGCACCTTCCTGCCTACCTTGTAACTCTCTGGAGCCCTGTCTGATCCTTGCTTCCTAAACCTTAAGTAAGCTTCTTTCTTCCTCTTTACTAGATATTCACATCTTGTGTCAACCATGGTTCCCTCACCCTACCATCCTTTTCCTGCCTCAATGGGACAAATTTATCCAGAACCCCATGCAAGTGAACTCTAAACAACCTCCACATTTCCATTGTGCATTTCCCTGAGTAAATTGCTCCCAATTTACACTCCCAAATTCCTGCCTAATAGCATCATAATTCCCCCTCCCCCAGTTAAATACTTTCCCATACCGTCTGCTCCTATCCCTCTCCAGGGCAAGGGTAAAGGTCAGGGAGTTGTGGTCACTTTCTCCAAAATGCTCACCCACCGAGACATCAGACACCTGACAAGGTTCATTGCCTAGTACCAGGTCCAGAATGGCCTCTCCTCTAGTCGGCCTGTCCACATACTGTGTCAGGAATCCTTCCTGGACACACCTAACAAATACCACCCCATCTAAAGCCTTTGTACTAAGGAGGTGCCAATCAGTATTGGGGAAGGTGAAATCACCCATGACAACAACCCTGTTATTTTTGCACCTCTCCAAAATCTGCCTCCTGATCTGCTCCTCAGTGTCTCTTGTTGTTGGGGGGTCTGTAGAATACTCCCAATAGAGTGATCGCTCCCTCCCTGTTTCTGACTTCCACCCACACTGACTCGGTAGACGATCCCTCCAGGATGTCCTCCCTTTCTACAGCTGTGACACTGTCCCTGATCAGCAAAGCCACTCCCCCACCTCTTTTACCTCCGCCCCTGTCCCTTCTGAAACATCTAAACCCTGGAACATTCAGCAACCATTCCTGCCATGGAGGTGTTGTTGATAGTGAAGAAAGTTATTGTAGATTACAGGGGGATCATGATCAGTTCGGGAAGTGGGCCGAGGAGCGGCAAATGGATTTCAATGCAGATAAGGGTGAGGTGATGCATTTTGGAAAGTAAAACCAGTGTAGGACTTGTACTGTGAATGGCAGGGCACTAGGGAGTGTAATGGAACAGAGGGAGCTAGGAGTACAAGTGAAAGTAGCATCACAGGTAGACAGGATGGTGAAAAAGGTGTTTGGCATGCTGGCTTTCATTAGTCAGTGCACTGAGTGTAGGAGTTGGGACCTTGTATTGCAGTTGTATAAGTTGTTGGTGAGGCCGCACTTGGAGCACTGTGGACAGTTCTGGTCGCCCTGTTATAGGAAAGACGTGGTTAAACTGGAAAGAGTGCAGAGGAGATTTACAAGGCTGTTGCCAGGACTAGAGGGCCTGAGTTACAGGGAGAGGTTGGCCAGGCTGGGTCTTTATTCCTTGGAGCATAGGAGAATGAGGGGTGATCTTATAGATGTTTGTATGATTTCTCATGAAGGGCGTAGACAAGGGTGGGGGGTCCAGAACTGGGGGGCACAGGTTTAGGGTGAGAGGGGAAAGGTTTAAAAGGGACCTGAGGGGCAACTTCTTCACGCAGAGGGTGGTGAGTGTATGGAACGAGCTGCCAGAGGAAGTGGGTGAGGCAGGTACGACAGGACCATTTAAGAAGTCCTTGGATAGGTACATGGAGGGGCGGGGCTTGGAGGGAGATGGGCCGAATGCAGGGAATTGGGACTAGCTGGGTGGGCACCGTGGTCGGCATGGACTGGTTGGGCCGAAGGGTCTTCATTCATGCTGTGTTGCTGTGTGACTGTGAGGGTGGGGGGTGTGCTGGGGGTGAGGATGAGGAAGCGATGGAGACTGTGTGGGGGGTGGGGATTGGGGGTGGGGGTGAGTGTAGAAGTGGAGGTGGGAGTAGGGGTGAGTGTGGGGAGCAAGATGTCCCGGGACCTGTGTGCAGGGTCTGGGCAGTGAGGGAGTTACCATCATGTCCTGTGTCCTGTCAGTGACCACACAGGAAGGGGAAGCTCCCTTCACACGGGGTAACAGGGATCAATGTGAATCCTGGTGGTCTGTGGGGTGGGCAGGGGACACACTAACACAGGGTGAGGGGGAGTGAGCACTGCACACTACTCCCGCTGAGGTCTGACAACGTTTCACTGGCCCGACTGATGAAAGCCAGTTTCCCGTTTGACTTCGTAACCACATTATCTACCTGCGTTGCTCCCTTCAGGGATCTTTTGACTTGTACACCAACGGTATCTTTAATCTCTTCTCACTGACATTTGCCCAACCTGAAATCTACCTGGTGAACCTTCGCTGTACCTCCTCCCTCAGGCCGGGAGACCAGACCCATACACAATATTCCAGTATCTTCGTACTTCCTCAGTGGGATGAAATGATCTGTATGGATGGCATGCAAGACAAAGTTTGTCACTGTACCTCGGTACATGTGGCAATAATAAACCAATTTGCCAACTGCCCATTATTGGGAAGTTGAAGTCACCCACCACAACTACCCTGCTATTTTTACACCTTCCATGATCTGCCTGTTTCCCTGTTCCTCTCTCCCGCTGGCTACTGGGAGGCCTGCAGAATAACCCCAACAGAGTGACTGCACTTGTCCTCTCCCCATGTTGCCTCAGTGGATGTGCCCTCCGTGTTGTCCTCTCTGCGTGCAGCTGAGATATTTTCCCTGATCAGTAGAGCAGCAACCCCACCTCTTTTACATCCCACTCTATCGTGTCTGAAAACATCGGAATCCTGGAACGTTGAGCTGCCCTTCTCTCAACCAAGTCTCTATAACGGCTACCACATAGTTCCATGTACCGTTCCAGGCTCTAAGTTCATCTGCCTTAACCTTAATGCTCCCTGCATTGAAATAAACACACTTCAGCCCATCGGTCCCACCATGTTCATTAACCTGGCCCTGCCTGTCCTTCTAGCCTTACTTGACCTAACGTCTACCCCTCAATCCCTCCACTTGCTGACCTAATGATGAGGTTCTCACCTCCTGCCACACTAGTTTAAACCCCACTGAGTAGCACTAGTGAACCTCCCCGTGAGGATATCGGTCCCCATCCAGTTCAGGTGCAACCCATCCCTCTTGTACCGGTCCCACCTGCCCTGGAAGAGAGCCCAGTGATCCAATGATCCATGTACCTGAAGTCCTCCCTCCTGAACCAGCTCCTTCACCACGCACTGAACCCCACAGCGGTCACCCGTCTACCTGACTGAACCTTTGGAGTGACCACCCCACTAAAGCTCCTGCCTGTAACACTCTCTGCCCCCTGTGTGCACCTCAGTGAGTCCAACTGCTGTTCCAACCGATCCACGGGGTCTGAGAGGAGCTGCCATTGGACACATTTCCTGCAGGCAGAAAATCTCAGCCTGGAACCACCCATGTGACCTGCTCCCCACCGTTCCAGTGAAACAATATTGTTCATCAGGAGAGGCCATTGTGGATGGGGATTATGGAATGTGGAACCAGCACAGTGGGAGAGACCAGTGTGATCTCAGTGACAGAAGCGGCTGGAGGGCTCTCCCTCACCCCTGTAATTGTTGCTCTGTTCTGTGACAGGGGGGAATGTACATCTTCCAGCTCTTTGATTACTACTCAGCCAGTGGGATCACCCTCCTTTGGCAAGCGTTCTGGGAGTGTGTTGTTGTAGCCTGGGTCTACGGTGAGTCTACAACATCGGGCCAAGCAAGACACCTACACTACATGGAGCATCGAACGGTGCAGGCACCATGTTAATCCAAACTAATCCCAACTGCCTGCCCACAGCCTCTATCCCCCCAGTCCCCGTGTTCATGTGTCTGTCTAAATGTCTCTTAAACGTTGCTGTCGTATCTGCTTCCACCCCCACCCCAGCAGTGTGTTCCAGGCACCAACTGCCCTCTGTGTAAAATAACATCACCAACAGCCTGTCCTGGTCCAACCACGTGGATACCACATTCAGCATGTCCCCTTTGACCCTCAACAATTTTTACAGATACACCATAGAAAGCATCCTATCCGGATGCATCACGGCTTGGTACGGCAACTGCTCTGCCCGGGACCACAAGAAACTGCAGAGAGTTGTGGACACAGCTCAGCACATCACGGAAACCAGCCTCCCCTCCATGGACTCTGTCTACACTTCTCGCTGCCTCGGTAAAGCAGCCGACGTAATCAAAGACCCACCCACCCCGGACATTCTCTCTTCTCCCCCTCCCATCAGACAGAAGATACAAAAGTCTGAAAGCACGTACCACCAGGCTCAAGGACAGCTTCTATCCCAGTGTTATAAGACTATTGTACGGTACCCTAGTACGATAAGATGGACTCTTGACCTCACAATCTACCTCGTTTTGACCTTGCACCTTACTGTCTGCCTGCACTTTCTCTGTAACTGTAACACTTTACTCTGCATTCTGTTATTGTTTTACCCTGTACTACCTCAATGCACTGTACGATCGGTATGCAAGACAAGTTTTTCATTGTACCTCGGTACATGTGACCATAATAAACCAACAAACTTGCCTTGTAAATCTCTTTTAAACCTTCCCCCTCTCACCTTAAACCTATGTCCTCTAGTATTTGACATTGCAACACCGGGAAAAGACTTGACTGTCCACCCTATCTGTGTCTCTCATAACTGTACTTCAATCAGGTCAGTTCTCTGACACTCCAGAGAAAACAACCCAAGTTTGTCCAACCTCTCCTCATAGCTCATACCCTCTAATCCAGGCAGCAGCCTGGTGAACCTTTTCTGCACCCTCTCCAAAACCTCCACATCCTTCCTGTAATGGGGCAACCAGAACTGAATACTCCAGATGTGGCCTAACCAAAGTTTTATGCATCTGCAACATGACTTCCTGACCATTATACTCAACACCCCAACCAATAGAGGCAAGCATGCCGTACGCCTTCTTCACCACCCTATCTACTTGTGTTGCCACTTTCAGGGAGCTGTGGACTTGCACCCCAAGATCCCTCTGTACATCAGTTCCTCTAAGGGTCCTGCCATTTACTGTACACTTTCCTCTTATGTTTGACCTCCCAAAGTGCAACACCTCACACTTGTCTGGATCCAACCCCATCTGCCATTTCTCTGCCCATATTACCAGCTGATCCATGTCCTGCTGAATCCTTTGACGACCTTCCTCACTGCCCACAGCTCCACCGATTTTTGTGTCATCAGCAAACTTCCTAATCAGCCCATCTACATGTTTGTCCAAGTCACTTGTATACATCACAAACTATGGAGGTCCCAGCACAGCTCCCCACGGAGGTCCCAGCACAGCTCCCTATGGAGGTCCCAGCATGGCTCCCCGTGGAGGTCCCAGCACGGCTCCCAGTGGAGGTCCCAGCACAGCTCCCCGTGGAGGTCCCAGCACGGCTCCCCGTGGAGGTCCCAGCACGGCTCCCAGTGGAGGTCCCAGCACAGCTCCCCGTGGAGGTCCCAGCATGGCTCCCAGCGGAGGCCCTGGCACGGCTCCCAGCGGACCACCACGGGTCACAGACCTCTAACCCTGGGATCGCTGCATCGCAGTGCTGATGTTCCGTTCAGGGCCTTGCTGCCAATCTCAGCGTCAACCTGTGCATCAACCGAGCATCATCGCAGTGTTTCCATGGAAACTTTACCCCAAAATATCATGGATTCTTAGAGGACAGGAGGCCACTCATGCTGTTCCCTGCTTGCCGATCAAACCCTCTCTCCAACAATCCCCCCGGATCCGTGACATAATTCCCACTGGAGAATCCCCATTGAACCTGCTCCCAGCTCCCCTTCAGAGTGAATCCCAGACCCCAGCCCCTCTCATCCTTTCCGTGTCCTCCAGTCCCTCTCCCCCCGGAAACAGTCAGCCCCCAGTCAGTACTCGTCAGCTCCCCCACCATGTTATTCCAACTGGCTGCCGGGAAGCCTCTTCCCTTTCTGATAGGCTGGGGAGGCGGTGCATCACAAAGACTGACATGTCTGCTGACCAATGGCAGTGCAGAGTGATGGGGGCAGGAGGGTGACCAACAAACAATGGGAGACGGGAATCTCAGATATCCCGATCCTGGCCCATTGCCTGAGCCCGAACCCCACTCCCACCCGGCTGCCCCTCGCCCCAGGGTGAAGCACTGACCTTTCCCTCCTGTGTACCCCAGGTGCGGACCGCTTCATCAGTGACATTGCCTGGATGATCGGGTACCGTCCCTTACCCTGGATAAAGTGGTGTTGGCTGTTCATCACCCCCTGCGTCTGTGTGGTGAGTGAGAGCAAACTCCAACCCTACTCAGGCAGCCGGGACACCGCAGGCAGCAGGGTGAGGTGGAGGACGACACTGCAGGCTTGTCAGGAGCTCAGAGATCTCACAGAAAATCCTTGCAGGGCTGGAGAGACTGGTGCAGGGAGGCGCGAGTCCAGACCCCGGCCGAGGAGCAGGGAACCAGGTCACTGTCTCGGAGGTGGGGGGGTGCGGGAATGGTGTTCAGGACCAGGATGGGGAGACATTTCTTCACCCAGGGGGTGGGGAGTCTTTGGAATTCTCGATCCCCGGAGGTAGTGGAGGATCTGTGAGTCCATGCAAGGATTCTGGACAATCCGGGACATTGGGATAGGGGCGGGGGTGGACGATCCATCCCCCGCCCCTATCCCAGATGGTGACTGGTGGAAGAGGCTCCAGGGTCCGGGTTCTGATGGGGGGGGGAGGGGGTCAACAGTGGGTGGTCACGTGTGGGGGTCGACAGTGGGAGTGTCATGTGTGGGGGTCGACAGTGGGGGTCACTGGTGTGGGGAGGTGGGGGGTCGACACCCACAAGCTCCCCTCCACAGTGTTTGGGGGAGCTTGGTAACCATGACAACCTCTGGGATCGGCCTTGCACCTGCCGAGTTTCGGCGATGACTGGGTCAGGCAATTGGTGGAGTTGCTGGGATCAGGACCACAACCCGGAGACGTTCCGGTCTCCGGTACAGGACGGACCATTGTGGAGATGGAGCAGGTCCTCGGATCAGCGTCTTCACACCGAGACCCCTGGGGACCTGTCGGAGACCTCAGTGATGTCCATACAGACGGCAGCCAACTGTCCCTGTCTGGTAAACCCACTGGTGGGGCAGGGTCGGTCCGTGCTGACTCCCACTGCTGAGGGTGGGTGCCCAAGGGGAATGTCGGACTGGGGACCCTCGTCACATCTGGGGAAGAACAGCTGGCGAGAGCGGGGAACCACTGCCCAGCCAACAGCTGGAAGCTTTCACCTGGAGCTGAGCTGTGTGCAGGTTTGTGGAGGTCAGGCGGTGGACAGGGCCGGGCTTTGAACATCAGGGTCAACTCAGTGGTCAGGTCAAAGTTTACCCACTGGTGGTGGCGATTGTTTTACACACACGCGCGCGCGTGCGCACAGACACACACACGCACACACATGCACAGACACACACAGACACACACACACGTGTTCTCTCTCTCTCTCGCCCCCTCTCGCCCTAACTCTGGTTGAGATACGCTGAGGTTCTCTGAGCCGTGCTCGGAGCACGGTTCTGGGCCAGGACACTATTGACACAAAACGGTTGCCTGAACCGGCAGGTTAAGTGTAGCGCGGGGGATTGGAGCAAATGTCCTTCAGTTCCACAGGGGGCTGGTGAGACCAGCTGGAGTGCCGTGGAGACAATGGGTCTCCCTCTGTGAGGAGTTAACATGTTGGGAGGTTGACTGGGCTCACAGGGGGGCCGTCTTGTGAAGGAGGGTTGGGCTTGTCCCTCGTACCTTCCACCCCGTCCTGAGTTCACCAATCACCTCGGACTCCTGTCCCTCCCCTCTCCCAACCCACCCCCTCTACTCCCCTCCCCTACCCCTCCCTTCCCCTCCCCTCCCCCCACCATACACTGGGTCTCCCCTCCCCCCCCGTACCCCGCCCTTCTCCCCCCCTCCCCTCCCCTTTCCTCCCCCTCCACCACCTCTCCCCTCCCCCGTACACCAGACGCCTCTCCTCCCCCTCCCCTCCCTTCCCCCTCACCCCCTCCCCCCCCCGTACCCCGGCCGTCTCTCCCCTCGGACCTGATGCAGGGTTTCAACCCCATGCGTCGACAGTTCCTTCCCCCATGGATGCTGCTCGACCCGCTGAGTTCCCCCAGCAGATGGTTTGTGAGCTTGCTCCCGTCCGGAGAGTGAGAGGGGACGATTGAAACACGTGGGGTCCCGAGGGGTCCCGACAGGGTGGGTGGGGAGATGATCCCCCCTGTAGGGGGATCTGGAAGCAGGGTTCACTGTCCAAACACGAGGGGCAGTGAGGCAGCGATGAGGTGGAACGATTCCTCTGGCAGGGTGGGGAGTGTTGGAACTCTCCTGCTCCAAGAGCAGTGAAAGCAGAGTGTGTGTGCGGTGTTATACCAGGGTGCAGTGGCCCCCCCCCGGTACTGAGGGGGTGCGGTGCTGAGGGGGTGCAGTACTGAGGGAGTGCGGTACTGAGGGTGTGCGGTGCTGAGGGGGTGCAGTACTGAGGGGGTGCGGTATTGAGGGTGTGCAGTACTGAGGGAGTGCAGTGCTGAGGGAGTGCGGTACTGAGGGGGTGCGGTGCTGAGGGAGTGCGGTGCTGAGGGGGTGCGGTGCTGAGGGAGTGCGGTACTGAGGGGGTGCAGTACTGAGGGGGTGCAGTATTGTGGGGGTGCAGCAGTGTCAACAGTGCCGTCCTGGGGAGATTCCCGCTGGTTCTCTCACGGAGTCAGGAACACCTCCAGTCTCCTGTCCACCAATGCTGGCTGAGGCAGATTTGATGGTCATTTGTTGAATATTGGGATCTTGCTGTGTGGTCAGGGATTGGTTGAGGGTGAGCGAGGAGTTCTGCAGGGACCGATCAGCCGCTGAGGTTCAGACAACAGGCCAACTCTCCACCTCTCCTTCCAGGGAATCTTCCTGTTTCACATTGTGAACTACAAACCTCTGACGTACAACAAGACCTACGTGTACCCCTGGTGGGGAGAGACTGTCGGCTGGATCCTGGCGCTGGCTTCAATGGTCTGCATCCCCGCCACTGTGCTGATCAAACTGCTCTGCAGCGAAGGGTCTCTGCGAGAGGTCAGGACCACCGAGTCTGGGCAGCGGTCGATGGGGGTTTCAGTGGGTGGGGCGGAGAGGGGCTGTGGAGGGGATTCAGTGAGTGGGGGGGCATCCATGGGCTGTTGGGGGGGGGCTTCAGTGGGTGGGGGGAGAGGGGCTGTAGAGGGGATTCAGTGTGTGGGGGGAGAGGGGCTGTAGAGGGGTGGGGGGCGTCTCTGGGATGCTGAGGGGGGGCTTCAGTGGGTGGGGGGAGAGGGGCTGTGGAGGGGATTCAGTGGGTGGGGGGAGAGGGGCTGTGGAGGGGATTCAGTGAGTGATGGGGGAGAGTGTCCGTGGGCTGTGGGAGGGGATTCAGTGTGTGTGGGGGGGTCAGTGGTGGACTGAGTGGATTTGTATGGGCCCTGGGGTTAATGAGATCAATGAAATGTCCTTGTTCTGAGTTAATGAATCCTGTCAGGGTTTCAGGGTCGATTTCATCGGCTGAGGTGGGGGGGGGGGTGATGTTGGGGGTTCCCACGGGCACAGGTGGGGGGAACTAGCGGGGGTGTAAGGGAATGCTGGATAAACACAGGAGGCAGAGAGGGCAGAGGTGAGGGGGAGAGGATGGAGGTGGGAGGGGGCTGATATGTGGCAGGAGCACTGGGATGCAGGGGTCAGATGTCTCATTCTCTGCTGAGGGCGGCGGGTTCTGACGGAGTGTGTCTGCCTGCAGCGCTGGAAGCAGCTGACCACCCCAGTGTGGGGCTCACACCACCTGCAGTACATGACCATGGAGACATCCCTGAAGTACCTGGCTCCTGAGGGAGTGTCCCAGAGCCACAAGGAGAAGGAGACAGCCATCTAGCAGGGTCAGAGCCTCGGCCCCGAACACTCTGCAGATCATCCAACCCGTCCCATTCACACCCTGCTTCAGCATCTTACGGTGTTTCGTACAGAATGTGAGCCTTCAGTTCCAGTAATGGTTGTGTTTTGTTTGGACGCATCCTTTGCTTTGTGAATATGCAGTGACTATGGAACCACACCTGTGAACATCGCCCAGATGTTGAACCTGCCTGGTTTCGTCCCCTAGATAATGAGATGTATCCAACTGTCATAACCAATCGAGACTCGCCACCTTCTTATTGGTCGAAATAGGACAACACAATGCCGACATTTACTCCAACCGGATTGTTTCAGAGGGACGTCAGGAGGGGCTTCATCTGATGGCTGGTGTGAGGAACCACGTGGAAGAGATGGGGGTGATGCCCATAGCAGGTTTGGAAGTTTAGGCAGGAGAATTTTCTTTAGACAGGCCAAGTTCCACCTGGAATAGGTTGACAGGTTCAGGACAGACTGACTCACTTCCCGAAAGACAGGGAGTAAATGGCAGACAGCAGGGTTGGTGTTGAGGGATAAGTAAGATGACCCTTGATGTGATGGCTTGCTTCTGTCAGCTCTCTCTGCCATGGCAGCCTGTGTTGGGTTGTCTATTGCTGAATGTAGGCTCTAGCTCCATCTCCTCCCTTGGTGGCTGGTTGTCCCAGTGCCGGCTCAGGCTGTGACAGCAGACATTGCACTGCCGCTGATTGTCCTCAACCTGGTCATGGTTCTGCATCTAAACCACCCCCTTCATAAGCTCAGAACATCCCAAAGCACTTGATGGCTGCAGAGTAGTTTGGAAGTGTAGTCACTGTTGTGATCACACAGTCAGCAAAGCGACAATGACCAGATAAAGTTAAAACAGAAAATGCTGGAAACACTCAGCAGGTCAGGCAGCGTCTATGGCAAGAAACGCAGAGGTGATATTTCAGGTCGGAGACCCTTCGTCAGAACTGGAAAGGAGGTGAAAGAAGCGTGTGAGTCTGCTGGGAGGGTGGACGAGGGGGGTGTCTGACAGGTGACGGTAAGTCCAGGGTGACCATTGGCATGAGCTGCAAACAAGGTCAGTGAGTGAATGGGAGCAGATAGGGGGTGAGAACATGGACAGAGGGATGTAGGGGTTGTGAAATGCAGAGCAGGAGGATTTTCATGACCAGATTATTATGAGGAATGAGTTGACAGGACTCTGGGGAGATCTTCCCTGCCCTTCTTTGTATAGTGCCATGGAATCTGATATCTCCACCTGAGAGAAGAGACAGGACCTTCCTTTCACGTGTCAGCCAAGACTTTGTGCTCAGGTCTCTGCAGCTGGGCTTGGACCCCTGGCCTTCCAGCTCAGAGGCAAGAGCACAACCCGGGAGCCAAGGCTGACACCCAACTGTCTTCTCCTTCACCCGAGCATTGGCTGGCTTTGACGTAATGTCTTCTGCTGTTGATGGATGGGGAGCTGTCAGGGGTTGGTCAGCTCCAATCTTCCCTGGAGGAGTTCTGCTGCTCCTCACTCTGTCAAAGCTTTGGTCAAAGACATACAGTGTTGGTGGTCCCTCTGTGTGGACCACAGTACTTGGAGTATCGCTGAATGTGCCAAAGTTCCACAAGACTTTCACTGGGAAAAGGGAAGGAGGGTTGGGAAAGATGGAAAGGTCTGCTACTGACTGGAGAGGGAGTGAGTGCCTCTGTCAGCGACGATCAGGGCTGTGACACTATGACCAGAGGTGTTCCACTCCTGCAGGGACCACTTGCTCTTTCCCATCTTCGCCTGTCTGTGGGTCATTAATGGAACAAGAAAAGCTCGCTCTAGCTTACACGATGCAATAAATTTTTGAAAGTTGTGTGACTTTGGTTTTTTTATTGTGTTGGAGCAGGCCAGCACTTACTGCCCATCCCTGGGAAGGCAATAGCGAGACACGGCTTTGATCTGCAGAGGTGCAACGATCAGCCACATCAGTCCGACATGCGGTCCATGTCCTACCCAACCATTCGGCCCATTACACCTGTCCCAGCCCTCCAACTAATCCCACTCTACCTTCCCAGTGTCATTGTTCCCATTGGAAAGTTCCTGCTGAATCCACTCCAGAGAACGTTCCAACTCACTGCGGGAAGACATCCCCCTCAGGGTCTCCTACCGATCCCCTCTGCTCTGGGCATTGCCCCCCGTCCCTGGAAACCTCTCCTCACTCATCGGAAGCTTCAGGAACACAGTCTTGTGTTAACATCTCCTTCTCCAAGGAGAACACCCCTGGTACATTTGCTCTGCCCCAGCATCCTGTCACAATGACTTCCCCTCCATAACGTTCACATTGCCCAAACGTCTGGGGACAGCTGAGAGTGAGGCAGGTTTGAGTTGCAGTCACCGTGTTGAAGAGGAGACGAGCAGCCGGTTCAGGCGCAGGTGAGAAAGGACCAGCACTTCATCCCAATCCGTCACAGAATCCTTCCCATCCAGAGAGTGCAGGCATTGCTTCAGCCAAAAAATGTACTCAGTACGGCCCCTTTTTTTGTACAAAACGTTTATTCGTTAAAAAAAACACTACAAAACAACCAACAGCAAACACGCTGCGTCGAGTGCAGAAAGAAACAACCCGGCCGAAACCAATACCCGCGCAACACTACGCCCGCAACCGCAAAACGCACAACACTTCACACCAGAATCGCGTCCGTCTCGTCTACCACACACGCGATCCCCTGAGGGGCCCAGCGAGCGCGGAACTCGGCCAGGGCGCCCGAGGAGACCGCGTGCTCCCGTTCCAACGACACCCGGGCATGCACGTAAGCGCGGAAGATGGGCAGGCAGGCCGACCTGCCGGAACCCTCGGCCGCCCGCCGCCGCGTCCCGTGGATGGCCAGCTTGGCCAGGCCCAGCAGGAGATCCGCCGCGCGCCCCTCCCCGTGCCGCACCGGGTGCCCGTAGACCAACAGTGCCGGGCTGAAGTGTAACCAGAACTTAAGCAGCAGCCCCTGCAGATACTCGAAGAGGGGCTGCAACCTCTTGCACTCCGCGTACGCGTGGTACACCGTCTCCTCTCGGCCGCAGAAGGGACAGGTGGCCGGGGTGTTGGTGAACCGGCTCAGGAACCGGTTGCACGGCACGGCCCGGTGCAACACCCTCCACCCCAGGTCCCCGACATACAGCGGGAGGACTCCCGCGTAGAGAGACCTCCACCGGGGTCCTCCCCCCCCCCCCCCGCCCGCTGCCTGCCAGCAAGACGGACCGCCACGGCATGTCTGGCTGGCAGACCAGGGCGAGGAAGTGAAAGGTGTGCAGGAGCAGCCCGTACAAGTACCGCCTCGGCACCTCGCGAAATGGCACCGTCGGCGTGGCCTCCAGGCTGCTCAGGTTGTGCCGTGTCGCCTCCTGCGAGAGACGCCGGGCCCTGGGCCCCACCAGCAACTCCAGCGGGGCGGGGGCCGGCACGGCCAGGACCCGCCCGGTGCCTCTCTCGGCGCCCGCGCGCTCGCTGCACAACACCGCGCCCCACACTTGCATCAGATCCCAGTAGAAGCTGGGCAGCCCCCACACGGTGGCACGGCCGCTGCCCGCCGCCGGGAGACGCGTCCCCTCCCGGAGGCAGCATCCCCGGCGGAGGAAAAAGGTGGCCAGCGCATGCCACCGTGGGGGCTGCTCCGTGTACAGGTATCTCTGCAGCGCCCGGAGGCGGAGGGCCGCCAGCCGGGTACGCACACACACCAGCGACTGACCCCCCTCCGCCGACGGCAGACTCAGGACCGCCGCGGAGACCCAGTGCCTCTGGCCGCCCCAGAAGAAGTCCGTCAACCTCCTCTGGGTGGTGGCGTCGAAGACGTTGGGTGACACCAGCGTGGCCAGCCGGTACCACAGCATGGAGGCCACCAGCTGGTTGATGACCAGCGCCCTGCCCCGGTACGAGATCGCCCGGAGCAGCCCCGACCAGCGCCCCAGCCGGGCGGAGACTTTCACCCCCAACTCCTGCCAGTTCGCCGGCCAGGAGCCCTCGGCCGGGGACAGGTAGACCCCCAGGTAGAGGAGGTGCGAGGTGCTCCACTCGAAGGGCTGCAACTCCTCCGGCAGGGAGTCCGCCCGCCACGGACCCACCAGCAGACCCGAACACTTTGCCCAGTTGACTCTGGTGGAGGACGCGGCCGAGTAGACCCGCTGGCACTCGCACATCCTCCGCAGGTCCGCCGGGTCGGTGACCGCGAGGAGGACGTCATCGGCGTAAGCCGAGAGGACAACCTCCGTCGCCGGCTCGTGCAGGACCAGCCCCGTCAGCCGCTTCCGAAGAAGGCACAGGAACGGCTCGACGCAGACCGAGTACAACTGCCCCGACATGGGGCACCCCTGCCGCACCCCCCTCCCGAAGCGAAAGGGCGCTGTCAAGCACCTGTTAACCCTGACGAGGCTCTCCGCGGCGGTGTACAGCAGCCGGACGCGGGCTGCGAAGTGCGGCCCGAGCCCGAACGCGCGCAGGGTCCCGAACAGGTACCCGTGATCCACCCTGTCGAATGCCTTCTCCTGATCGAGGGAGAGGAAGGCGGCCGACACCCCGGCCTCCCGACACAGGTACATCAGGTCCCGGACAAGGTAGACGTTGTCCTGGATGGACCGGCCCAGGACCGTGTACAACTGGTCGGGGTGGATCACCTGGGCCAGCACGGAGCCCAGACGATCGGCCATCGCCTGGGCGAACACCTTGTACTCGGCACAGAGGAGGGACACCTGGCGCCAGTTCCACAGACTGCGGAGATCCCCCTTCTTGGGCAGCAGGACCACGACCGCCCTGCGCCAAGAGAGGGGCATCTCGCCCGTCGCCAGGCTCTCCCCCAGCACCCTCGCATAGTCCTCCCCCAGGATGTCCGAGAAGGCGCGGAGGAACTCGACTGTCAGCCCGTCCAGCCCCGGGGCCTTGCCTCGCCGCAGCTGGTCCAGGGCACCGGTCAGCTCCTCCAGACTCGGGAGCCTCCAGCTGCTCGACAGCCTCGGGGCTGACTCGTGGAAGACCCTCCCACAGAGTCGCGCACGCCTCCTCGCTGGACGGATCCGGCGAGAACAGGGCCGCGTAAAACGTGTGGACCTCCCGGACGATACCCGCCGGATCCGTGACCGAGGTACCGTCCGCCGTCAGCAGCTCCACGAGCCGCCTGCAGACACCCCGCCAGCGCTCCAGAGAGTAAAAGAAGGGCGAGGCTTGGTCTAGATCATGGAGCATCTGGACCCGCGACCGCACATACACGCCACGGGACCCCTCGAGCTGTAGGCCCCGCAGCGCCTCCTTCACCCCCTGGTACTTGTGCCAAAGGGGTGAGTCCTCGGCAGATGGCTTCAGCCGAGACTCCAGGTCGAGCAGCTCCCTCTCGAGCCGCTCGATCTCGGACACCCGCCCCCTGGTCGCCCCCCTCGCGTACTCTTGGCAGAAAGCCCGGACGTGGGCCTTGCCCACGTCCCACCAGAGCCGGAGGGAGGGGAAGCCCCTCGACTCCCCGCGCCAAGCCGTCCAAAACAGGCAGAACGAGTCCCGGAATCGCCGGTCGTCCAGCAGTCGGTTGTTGAAGTCCCAGTGCACGGACCCCGCCCTCGCGGGCACCGGACTGAGCGCCACCCACACCAGGCGGTGGTCCGAGCACGCCACCGGCCGCATGGAGGCAGCCGACACGCAGGAGACGTGCGCCTTGGACATATATAGCTGATCGATCCGCGAACCCCCACCTCTCCCGCACCTCCGCGAGAAGGCGCGGGAGTCCGGGTGAAGGTTCCGCCAGACGTCGACTAGGGCACAGGACTTGCCCAGGTCCCTCAGCAGCCGCACGGACGCGCGGCTACTTTGGGGCCCGGAGCGATCCCTCTCCTCGAGGGTGCAATTGAAATCGCCCCCAAGGATGACGCACTCGCTACTTTCGAAGGAGCCTACCAAAGCAGACACCTCCCGGAAGAAGCGCGCTTGTGTCGGGCCGAGCTCGGGGGCATACGCATTGACCAAGTGCAACGGCACGCCGTCCACGCGCACGGCCAGATGAAGCAGACAGCCTGGCACCAGTTCCCGAACCCGCAATATCTCCAGCTGGAAGGTCGGGGCCAACAAGATCGCCACCCCGCTCGAAGTGGAGCTGAGGTGACTCATGTAGACCCCCCCCCGCGCCACTCCAGGAGCCAGGCGGATTCGTCTCCCGGAACGGTGCGGGTCTCCTGCAGGAAGCTCACCGTGTACCTCCCGTCCCGCAGGACCGAGAGGTGGTGGAACCTGCGGAGACCCCCTGCCGCCATTGATGTTCAGGCTGGCGACGGTGACCGTCATGACGGCTACAGTGCATTCCCCTCCCCGACGCTACAGGCAGAAGCAGCAGAGCTCCCCACCGAGCACCCCTGCACCCTGCACTCCACAGGAGCAGCTTCAGATCTCTGAACCGGCGCTTCTCCGGCCGGTCCAGGCCCGATCCCTTCCCCTGGTTGAGGATGCCCCGGAGGAACTGCACGACGGCCGGCAGATTCCCCCATCGGGCAGCGGCCAGTTTGGCCTTGTTCTGCTTCCTCCAACTGGCCTCCAGGAACTCCCGGATCCCCTCCACGGTGACGGGCTGCGACAGGGCGCCGGGGATGAGGTAGTCCTCCAGCTCGTCCTCGGAGGCACCCTCGCCCTCATCGCCGGTCACCAGGCTCTCGTCGACCTCCGGGCAGGCACTGCCACCAATCGACGTGCCCGCCCGAAGACGGGGAGTGACCCCCTTGGACGATTCCACCCCAGGGACGACCACCCCCCCAGGATCAGCGATGGAAGGAGACCCCGCCGCCCCCGGGTCCAGGGACCCACCCGGACCCTGGTCCCAAGGCGGGGCAGGACCGGACCCTCGTGCACCGACACTGCCCTCCCCCGCACGAGCCGCCACCAGGGCGGGCGGCTCGCAGGCCCTCACGGAGCTCAAACTGAGGACGCGAGTCGATGGGGTCACGACCGCAGACGCGTCCTGCTCTGACCCCCTCCGGCAGCACCGGGAGGGTCTCCACCCTCCCCACTCACAGGGGCACATCCGCACGGCGTAACTGAGTGGGCAGGCGACCCAGGGGCACTCCACCTCCCCTCAGACACGGGGGCAGAACGCACCCTCTCGGGACTCCTGGCCTTGATGGCGGCCACGAGCTGGGAGACCACCACCCCCGCCACTGTCCGCCCCTCAGGAAACCCCGGTTCCACGGGGCCCTCGTCGGGGCCGACCCCCTCCCCGGCAGGTGCGCACTCCAGGCACGCGGCCTCGACCGAGGGTGGGTCCTCACCCTCCGACGGTCCCACCTGCACCGCAGGACCGCCCACCGACACAGGGGGCGCGACCCCGACAGAAACCAAGTCAGGCCCCTCAGCGACGCCCACCGGCTCCGGGGGGTCGCCGGCCGCGCACACAGCCTTCACCGGGACCAGATCCCCCCCCTCGGGCGACCCCTCTCCCTCCGACCCCTCGGACACGTGCCGGCGCCGCTTCATCCCGCTGGGGTGTGGAGGCATGGTGACCTCTATCTCGGAGGGAACCTCGGCCTCCGGCACCTCCCCCTCCTCCTCGACCTCCGCCGGCACCCGTGGGCCCCCAGAGACCACAGGGACCCCCATATCTGGACCGGAGGAGGCCTCCGGCACCTCACCCTCCCCCTCGACCTCCCCCAGCACCCGCGGGCCCCCAGAGACCACAGGGACCCTCATGTCTGGACCGGAGGCAGCCTCTGGTTCCTGCCCCTCCAGGGGTGAGCCCTGGAGGTGCTTCTGCTTCCACCGCGCTTTCCGACTCCGAACAGTCGCCCACCTGTCCCCACCGCCCGCACTGTGCTCACCCCCACCCCCCTCCCCCACCGGCACAGGAGGGGCAGCGGGAGCAGGGACAGCGGGGGGAGTGGCCACAGCGGGAGCGTTAATGACATCCGCCCGTGCCGCCGAGGCGGAGCCAGCAGCCTGGCAGCCGGGACAATGCCGACGGACATGCCTGAACGCCTTGAACGCGTGGCACCGCAGACGGCCGGTGGCCCAGAAAACCTGGTAATGCTACCACTCGTACGTGATCCGGAAACGCCCCTCAGCGTCCCCTCCCCGCGCCAGCTGCATGAACAGTGAGCGCTTGAAGGAGTACACGTCCTCAAAGCCAGGTAGGGCCGGCTTGAGTAGCATCGGGGTGATGCTCGACCGCACCTCGCCCAGAGACCGCATGTGAGGGAGGAGGACCACGTCAGGGATATGAGGAGAAACGTCGGACAGGACGACCCGCTGCACGGGGGCCCCCACCGGCTCCACCGGCATAAAGACATCCCCCGACGTCAGTCCCCTGCCCAAGGCCAAGGACACCTCCTTCTCCGAGCGCAATACAAACACCAGACCCCCGTACATCCTTGTGACTGTGACGACGCCCGCCCTGCCCCCCACCGCCTCAGACATGGCCCGCAGGCCACCCCCCAGTCCGACCGACGGAGGCACAGAGCAGCGCACCGCATTGTTCAAAGTCAACAGTCTGAAGGGCGACGCCGTCCCAGTAGCCACGCCTCCAGGAGCAGTGACGGCCGCGTAGGACCGAGGCTGTGTCACGCCCGAGGCACAGGCAGCCGTGATAAGTCCCTACGCAGTCAGAAATCTGAAAACAAAACAACACACACACTGCCTGCTGGATAAGCAGCAGCACAGTAATTAGGTCCACAGGAGCAGTTCAGAGCACAAAAAGGTGGGAGAAGTCTCCAGATAAGCAGTCTGTGAGCCAAACTCCAGCGCCGTCCCTCCCACACGCAGCGAAGCGTCCGCAGGCAGCCCGGCGCGACGTTTCCCCGGCCGCACGAAAGTCCAGGAGTCACCGAGAAACTCTTCACCCAGGCACCCTGGGCCGAGTTCTCCAGTGGGAGGAAGCCGGCCGATAACACAGGCCAGATGAACTCCAGGTCCGGCTCCCTCAAAGTTCAAAACAAACCCTGGCAACGTGCCAGCCACTGCCGTTCCCACAGCACCTGGAGGTCAGCTCCATAAGCAGGGAGAAAAGCCTCTCTCGAAGAGAAGCTGCCTCAGCCCTCGCTCCAGACGAAGGACACACACTCCCACAGCTTCCAAAGCACTCCGAACTCACACTTGCAGATTCTTCGCCAAGAAAACAACAGTTCAACGGAGAGCACACTCAGTACTGCCCGTCCCACAGTGTGACCCTCCCTCAGTACTGCCCCTTTTTTTTATATAAACATTTATTTGCTAAAAGCTCTACAAAAAGGCCAACCGGTGTCAATACACGACATCTAATACAGAAAAGAAGAAACTACGCAACGACATACCACGGTAGAGAATGCAAACTAATACTAATGAAACACACACGCGACGCTACACCCGTCAACGCAACACGCAACACTTCAAATAAGAATCGCGTTCATACCATTCACGACACACACGATCCCGAGGGGCCCACTGAGCGCGGAACTCAGCTAGGGTGCCCGCGGAGACTGCGTGCTCCCTCTCCAAAGACACCCGCGTAAGCACGTAAGCACGGAAGATGGGCAGGTAGGCGGACTGGTTGGAACCCTTGGTCACCGCATCCCATGGATGGCCAGCTTGGCCAGGCCCAGCAGGAGACCCATCAGGAGATCCTCCGCGCGACCTGCCCCTCGCCACACCCGGTGACCATAGATCAGCAGCATCAGGCTGAAGTGCAGCCAGAACATGAGCAGCAGCCCCTTCAGATACGCAAAGAGGGGCTGCACTCAGTACTGCCCTTTTTTTTTTAATATAAACATTTATTTGCTAAAAGCACTACAAAAGACAACCAGTGTCAATACACGACATCTAATACAGAAAAGAAGAAACTACGCAACGACATACTACAATAGAGAATGCAAACTAATACTAATGAAACACACACGCGACGCTACACCCGTCAACGCAACACGCAACACTTCAAATAAGAATCGCATTTGTACCGTCCACGACACACGCGATCACCTGAGGGGCCCACCGAGCGCGGAACTCAGCTAGGGTGCCCGCGGAAACCGCGTGCTCCCTCTCTAAACACACCCACGCGCGCACGTAAGCGCGGAAGACAGGCAGGCAGGCAGACCTGCTGGTACCCTCAGCACTACCCCTCCCAAAGTGTGACCCTCCCTCAGTACTGCCCCTCCCACAATGAGGATCTCAGTCAGTGAAGCCCACCAGGTGACATTATCTGCCCTCCCTGCTGTGCAGGGCTCCCTCAGTGCTGCCTGCACTTGGGCTGGTCGATGGGTTATCATGTGTCTCAGTGACGGACATTGAAGTCCCCGCTCGGGACACTCTGTGTCCT
The DNA here is from genome assembly GCF_009764475.1 of Pristis pectinata. Classification (NCBI taxonomy): domain Eukaryota; kingdom Metazoa; phylum Chordata; class Chondrichthyes; order Rhinopristiformes; family Pristidae; genus Pristis; species Pristis pectinata. Next base: position 889,599 of record NC_067410.1, on the reverse strand, counting down.
TGCTGCTCTCAGCACTTGGCAGTTGTCCACCACGGGGTGACAGGTTCATTGGTGTTGGTGTTGGTTTATTATTGTCACTTGTACCGAGGTGCAGTGAAAAACTTGTCTTACAAACCGATCGTACAGGTCAATTCATTACGCAGTGCAGTTACATTGGATTAGTATAGAGTACATTGATGTAGTACAGGTAAAAACAATAACAGTACAGAGTAAAGTGTCACAGCTACAGAGAAAGTGCAGTGCAATAAGGTGCAAGGTCACAACAAGGTTGATCATAGTTATACAATAAGGTAACAGACCCTTTGGCCCAACTGGTCCATGCCAACCAAGATGCCCATCCACACTAATCCCATTTGCCCACGTTTGACCCATGTCCTTCTAAACCTCTCCTATCTATGGACCTGTCCAAGTGTCTTTTAAATGCTGTAACTGTACCCTCCTCTGCCACTGGCAGCTCGTTCCACACACCCACCACCCTCTGTGTCCTCTAGTTTTAGACTCCTCGACCCTTGGAAAAAGTCTATGGCTATTCACTGGGCCCTTTTGAGCTTGTTCTGACATTTGATATAATTGTGTCTGACCCTTTATCACAACCACATTCCTGCACACTCCTCACTCTGTCCAGGGCACTCGTTCATTGTGGTGGAGAATTTCACAGGCTCAACCTCTGAATGGTTGAGATTCTAACTTCTCTAATATTGACTGGGCCGACCAGAGTGTGAAAGGCTTGGACGGAGTGGAATTTGTGAAATGTGTCCAAGAAAGCTTCCTTGATCAGTGTATAGAGGGAGCTACTGGAGACGGTGCATCACTGGACCTTCTGCTGGGGCATGAGGTAGGGCAGGTGGTGGGAGTGTCTGTCGGCCAGCACTTGGGTCCAGTGACCATAATTCTATAATTGCAGAATAAAATAGTTATGGAGAAGGATACGGTCAGTTCACAAGTCAGGGTCCTGAACTGGGGCAGAGCAAGTTTTGGAGCCATTAGGTGGGATCTTGCAGAGGTTGACTGGGTGAGATTTTTTGCAGGGAAAGGAGTTGTCTGCCAGGTGGGAGGCCTTTAAATATGTATTGTCAAGAATTCAGTGCCTGTGTGTTCCTGTTAGGGTGAAGGGCAGGGCTGGCAGGTTCCGGGAACCCTGGTTGATGAGAGAGATTGGGGCTCTGGTTTAGAAAAGGGGGAGGCATACACTGCACATGAGCAATTGGGAACTCTTGATGACAAGGTGCAAGAGCGCACAAGGGAGAAGTTAGGAGGGCAAAAAGAGGATATGAGGAGGATCTGGCAGGCAAGGTGAGGCAAAATCCCCAGAGATTCTATAGGAATGTTAAGAATAACAGGGTGGTTAGGGAGAGAATGGGTCCCCTTAAAAATCAGCATGGCCATCTGAGTGTGGATCCAAAGGGTGAGATTTTTACTGAATATTTCTCTTCAGTTTTAACTGTGGAGAAAACGATGGAAGCTGAGGAAATGGGGGACATGAGTGGTGATGTCTTGGATCACATACAAATTAGCAGGGAGGAGATATTGGAGGCCTTAAAGTGTATTAAGGTGGATAAGTCCCCGGGGTCTAACCTAATGTGTTCTCAGACCTTGTGGAAAGCTGGAGAAGAAATTGCTGCTTCATCTCTGGGCACAGGTGAGATTCTGGAGGACTGGAGAGTGGCTAATGTGGTACCATTGTTTGAAAAGAGAAGCAAAAACAAGCCAGGAAACTACAGGCCAGTGAGTGGCATCGTGGTGGGTAAATTGCTGGAGGTGATTCTGAGGGACAGGATTTACCAACACTTGGAGAGACAGGGTCTGATTCGGGACAGTCAGCACCGCTTTGTGCGTGGGAAGTCATGACTGACAAATCTCTCAGAGTTCTTCGAGGAGGTAACCAAGAGAGTAGATGAGGGTAGGGCAGTGGTTGTCTATATGGACTTCAGCAAGGCCTTTGACAAGGTCCCTCACGGCAAGCTGGTCTGGAAGGTTAGATCGCACGGGATCCAGGGAGAGATAGCAGATTGGATTCATAATTGGCTCAGTGGTAGGAAGCAGAGGGTGATGGTCCAGGGTTGTTTCTCGGACTGGAGCCCTGTGTCTAGGGGTGTGCCACAGGGGTTGGTGCTGGGGCCTCTGTTGTTAGTCATTTATATAAACGATTTTTGGAATTGGTTTATTATTGTCACATTTACCGAGGTACAGTGAAAAACTTGTCTTGCATACCGTTCGTACAGATCATTTCATTACACAGTGTATTGAGGTAGTACAAGGGAAAACAACAACAGAATGCAGAATGAAGTGTCACAGCTACAGAGAGAGTGCAGTGCAGGCAGACAATAACGTGCAAGGTCATAATAAGGTAGATTGTGAGGTCAAGAGTCCATCTTATCAATTTGGATGTGAATGTACAAGGCTTTGTTAGTAAGTTTGCAGATGACACTAAAATAGATGGTCTTGAGAACAACGTAGAAAGTTATGAAAAATTACAGGGGGATCTTGATCAGCTGGGTCTGTGGGCTGAGGATTGGCAAATTGCTTTCAATCCAGATAAATGTGAGGTCTTGCATTTTGAGAGATCAGACCAGGGTAGGACTGATACAGCGAATGGTAGGGCCCTGGGGAGTGTTATGGAACAGAGGGACCTGGGACTGCAAGTGCAGAGTTTGCTGAAAGCAGCATCACCTCAATGCACTCTGTACCACCTCGATGCACTGTGTAATGAATTGACCTGTACGATTGGTATGCAAGACAAGTTTTTCACTGTACCTTGGTACAAGTGACAATAATAAACCAATACCAATACAGGGTGGTGAAGAAGGTGTTTGGCACACTGGCCTTCATCAATCAGGGCACTGAACGTAGAAGTTGGGATGTTGTGTTGCAGTTATATAAGACATTACTGAGGCCGTGTTGTGGACAGTTTTGGTTGCCCTGTTACAGTAAAGACGTTATTAAACTAGAAAGAGCGCAGAAAAGATTTACCAGGATGTTGCCTGGATTTAGGAGCCTGAGTTACAAGGAGAGGTTGTGTAGTCTAGGACTTTATTCCCTGGAATGTAGGAGATTGAGGGGTGACCTGATAGAGGTGTATAAGATCATGAGGGGCAGAGACAGGGTGAAAGCACACTGCCTTTTTCCCAGGGAGGGGGAGCTAAAAACAAGAGGGCAGAGGTTTAAGATCAAAGGCGAGAGACTTAAAAGGGACATCAGGGGCAGCTTCTTCACACAAAGGGTGGTGCGTATTTGGAACGAGCTGCTGGAAATAGTGGTTGAGGCGGGCACATTAGCAACGTTTAAAAGCCGTCTTGATAAGTACATGGATAGGAGAGGTTTAGAGGGCTATGGGCCAAATGTGGACAGATGGGACCAGCTCACTGGGCAACACAGTCAGCATGGATGAGTTGGGCCGAAGGGCCTGACGGGAAGAACTATGACACACCCACGCGAGCCCCCACATCTCGGATGACCCTGTAATCTCAGTCTCAGCCAATGTCTGGGCATCCTTCAAGGGGGTGAATCCATGAAAGGTGTCTGGTCTAGACAGGGTACCTGGCTGAGGACTAGCGATCTGTGAGGACCGACTGGCTGGAGTGTTTACGGACGTATTCAACCTCTCGCTTCTGCAGTCTGAGATTCCCACCTGTTTCAAAAAGGCATCTATTGTACCGGTGCCCAGGAAGAGCGAGGTGACCTGCCTCAGTGACTACTGTCCGGTAGAGCTTACATCAACCGTAATGAAGTGCTTCGAGAGGCTGGTGATGGCGCGAATCAACTCCTGCCCCAGAGGTGAACTGGATCCTGCCACAACAGGTCAACAGCAGATGTGCTTGTCTGGCTCTTCACTCTGCTCTGGACCACCTGGACAACAGGAACTCATGCATCAGGCTGCTGTTCATCGACTACAGCTCAGTGTTCAACACAATCGTCCCATCCAAACTCATCACCAAGCTTCAGGACTTGGGCCTCTGCACCTCCATCTGCAACTGGATCCTTGACTTCCTCATTGGCAGACCTCAGTCAGTGAGGATGGGTAACAACATCTCCTCACTGACCATCCACACAGGAGCAACTCAAGGCTGCGTGCTGAGCCCCCTGCTCTACTCTCTATGCACAATGACTGTGTGGCTAAGCACAGCTCCAATGCCACATATAAATTTTCTAATGACACGACTGTTGTTGGACAAATCACAGGTGGCGATAGGTCAGCTCACTGGAGCGACGTAGGACGCCTGGTTGAGTGGTGCCGCAATAACAACCTCTCGCTCAATGTCAGTAAAACTGGAGACCAACTATTGACTTCGGGAAGATGAAGGTGATCAAACATGCACGTCTACATTGGGGGATCAACGGTGGAAAGGGTCAGCAGCTTTAAATTCTTGGGTGTTAACATATCGGACGACCTGCCTTGAGCCCACCACATAGATGCAATCACAAGGAAAGCGTGCCTGAGTCTTTACTTTCTTCAGCGATTAAGGAGGTTCGGCTTGTCACCGAATACTCCAACAAACTTCTATAGAGACCACACTGGATCTAGTACCAGGCAATGAACCTGGTCAGGTGACAGACCTCTCGGTGAGTGAGCATTTCAGAGATAGTGACCACTACTCTGTGACCTTTACCATAGCCATGGACAAGCATAAGAGCAGACGATATAACAAAATATTTAATTGGGGGAGGGAATTATGACAGTATTAGGCAGGAACTTGGGAGTGTAAATTGGGAACAGATGTCTCAGGGAAATGCACAGCAGAAATGTGGAGGCTGTTCAGGGACCACTTGCATGGAGTTTGTCCCACTGAGACAGGGAAAGGATGGCCGGGGGAAGGAACCTTGGTTGACAAGAGAGATGAAACATTTAGTCAAGAGGAAGAAGGAAGCATACTTAAGGTTTAGGAAGCAAAAATCAGGCAGGGCTCTTGAGAATTATAAGGTAGCCAGGAAGAGGCTTAAGACAGGACTTAGGAGAGCTAGAAGGGGACATGAGAAGGTCTTGGGGAGCAGAATTAAGGAAAACCCCAAGGCGTTCTACACGTACGTGAGGAACAGAAGGACGACAAGAGTGAGGACCACTCAGGGATAAAGGGGGAAACGTGCCTGGAGGCGGAGGAAGTAGGGGAGGCCCTTCATGAATACTTTGCTTCAGTGTTCACCAAGGAGAGGGGCTTTGTTGAATGTGAGGTCAGCATAGAACAGGCTAATGTGCTGGAGCATTAGGTTAAGAAAGAGGTCGTGTTGCAGCTTCTGAAAAACGTTAGGATAGATAAGTCCCCAGGGCCAGACAGGATATACCCCAGGTTACTATGGTAAGTGAGGGAAGAGATTGCTGGGGTGTTGACGATGATACTTGCGTCCTCCCTGGCCACAGGAGTGGTACCAGAGGACTGGAGGATGGCAAATGTTGTTCCCTTGCTGCATATAACAATTATAGACCAGTGAGTCCTACATCAGTAGTGGGCAAGGTATTGGAGAGAACTCTTAGTGACAAGATTTATGAGCATTTAGAGAAGTATAGGCTTATTAGGGATACTCAGCATGGCTTTGTGAGGAGCAGACCGTAACTCACAAGCCTAATTGAGTTTTTTGAGGAGATGACAAAACAAATAGATGAAGCTAGAGCAGTGGATGTGGTGTATATGGACTTCAGTAAAGCATCTGACAAGGTTCCCCATGGTAGGCTTATCCAGAAAGTCAAGAGGCATGGGATCCATGGAAACTTGGCTGCGTGGATTCAGAACTGATTCGCCCGTAGAAGACAGAGGGTGGTGGCAGGTGGAGCATATTCTGCCTGGAGGTCAGTGACCAGTGGTGTTCCACAGGGATCTGTTCTGGACCCCTACTCTTTGGATGAGGAAGTGGAAGGGTGGGTCAGTAAGTTTGCAGATGACATGAAGGTTGGAGGGGTTGTGGGTAGTGTAGAAGGTTGTTGTAGGTTACAACAGGATATAGACAGGATGCAGAGTTTTGCAGAGAAGTGGCAGATGGAGTTCAACCCAGATAAGTGTGAAGTGATACACTTCGGGAAATCCAATTTGAAGGCAGAATACAAGGTTAATGGCAGTGTGGAGGAACAGGGATCTTGAGGTCCACGTCCATAGATCCCTCAAAATTGTCGTGAAAGTTGATAGGGTGGTTAAGAAGGCGTATGGAGTGTTGGCCTTCATTAGTCGGGGTATTGAGTTCAAGAGCCATGAGATAATGTTGCAGCTCTATAAAACTCTGGTCAGACCACACTTGGATTATTGTGTTCAGTTCTGGTCGCCTCATTATAGGAAGGATGTGGAAGTTTTAGAGAGGGTGCAGAAGAGATTTAGCAGGATGCTGCCTGGATTGGAGAGCATGTCTTATGAGGATAGGTTGAGCGAGCTGGGGCTTTTCTCTTTGGAGTGACACAGGATGAGAGGCGACGTGATAGAGGTGTATAAGATTATGAGGGGCATAGACAGAGTGGACAGCCAGCACCTTTTCCCCAGGGCGGCAATGGCCAATACCAGAGGACATCAGTTTAAGGTCAGAGGAGGAAAGTTTAGGGGAGATGTCAGAGGTAGGTTATTCACACAGAGAGTGGTGGGTGCCTGGAACATACTGCCGGGGGTGGGGGTAGAGGCTGATACAATAGGGACATTTAAAAGACTCTGAGACAGGCACATGGATGTAAGAAAAATGTAGGGTTATGGGCTGTGTAGGAGGGAAGGGTTAGATTAATCATGGAGCAGGTTAACATAGGTCTGCACAACATTGTGGGCCGAAGGGCCTGTACTGTGCTGTAGTGTTCCACGTTCTGTATTCTGTGTAGAATGTTGAAAGTGTCTTGATTGGTTGCATCATAGTCTGGTAAAGCCACTCCAACATGCAGAAGCCGCAGAGAGCAGTGAACTCAGCCCAATACATCAGGGGCACATCCCTCCCCATCATTGGGAGTATCTACAGGAGGCGCTGTCTCAAGGAGGCAACATCCACCATCAGAGATCCCCACTATCCAGGCCATGCCATCTTCTCACAGCTCCCATGGCCAGGAGGTACAGAAGCCTGAAGTCCCACACCACCAGGTTCAGGAACTTCAACCATTCGGTTCTTGAACCAACCAACACAACCCTAATCACTACAGTTTGATCACTTTGCACTAAAATGGACTTTGTTTGTTTAGTTCTAATTGTGTTCTTTCTTGTAAAATTTGTATTCAATTTAAGTTTTTCTTGTGTATGTTGTTTATCTGATGCTCTGTGCCTGTGATGCTGCTGCAAGTAAGTTTTTCATTGCTCCCGAGCACACACGGACTTGTCCATCTGACAGTAAACTCAACTTTGACTTTATAGGAAACAGCGGCCCCCGTGTATATTATAGGGAACGGCAGTCTCTGTGTATATTATAGGGAACGGCGGTCCCCGTGTATATTATAGGGAACGGCAGTCCCCGTGTATATTATAGGGAACGGCAGTCCCCGTGTATATTATAGGGAACGGCAATCCCCGTGTATATTATAGGGAACGGCAGTCTCTGTGTATATTATAGGGAACGGCGGCCCCCGTGTATATTATAGGGAACGGCGGTCCCCGTGTATATTATAGGGAACGGCAGTCCCCGTGTATATTATAAGGAACGGCAGTCCCCGTGTATATTATAGGGAACGGCAGTCCCCGTGTATATTATAGGGAACGGCAGTCCCCGTGTATATTATAGGGAACGGCAGTCTCTGTGTATATTATAGGGAACGGCAATCCCCGTGTATATTATAGGGAACGGCAATCCCCGTGTATATTATAGGGAACGGCAATCCCCGTGTATATTATAGGGAACGGCAGTCCCCGTGTATATTATAGGGAACGGCAATCCCCGTGTATATTATAGGGAACGGCAGTCTCTGTGTATATTATAGGGAACGGCAGTCCCCGTGTATATTATAGGGAACGGCAGTCTCTGTGTATATTATAGGGAACGGCAGTCCCCGTGTATATTATAGGGAACGGCAATCCCCGTGTATATTATAGGGAACGGCAGTCCCCGTGTATATTATAGGGAACGGCAGTCCCCGTGTATATTATAGGGAACGGCAGTCTCTGTGTATATTATAGGGAACGGCAATCCCCGTGTATATTATAGGGAACGGCAATCCCCGTGTATATTATAGGGAACGGCAGTCCCCGTGTATATTATAGGGAACGGCAATCCCCGTGTATATTATAGGGAACGGCAATCCCCGTGTATATTATAGGGAACGGCAATCCCCGTGTATATTATAGGGAACGGCAGTCTCTGTGTATATTATAGGGAACGGCGGTCCCCGTGTATATTATAGGGAACGGCGGTCCCCGTGTATATTCTAGGGAACGGCAGTCCCCGTGTATATTCTAGGGAACGGCAGTCCCCGTGTATATTATAGGGAACGGCGGTCCCCGTGTATATTATAGGGAACGGCGGTCCCCGTGTATATTCTAGGGAACGGCAGTCCCCGTGTATATTATAGGGAACGGCAGTCTCTGTGTATATTATAGGGAACGGCGGTCCCCGTGTATATTCTAGGGAACGGCAATCCCCGTGTATATTATAGGGAACGGCGGTCCCCGTGTATATTCTAGGGAACGGCAATCCCCGTGTATATTATAGGGAACGGCAGTCTCTGTGTATATTATAGGGAACGGCAGTCCCCGTGTATATTATAGGGAACGGCAATCCCCGTGTATATTATAGGGAACGGCAGTCCCCGTGTATATTATAGGGAACGGCGGTCCCCGTGTATATTATAGGGAACGGCAGTCCCCGTGTATATTATAGGGAACGGCAGTCCCCGTGTATATTATAGGGAACGGCAGTCCCTTTGAATTTTAGCTCTAAGAATAGGCTCTAAGAATAAGCCAGGAAATTATAGATCAGTGAGCCTGACGTCAGTAGTGGGTAAATTACTGGAAGGTATTCTAAGGGACAGGATACAGAAGTATTTGGATAGACAGGACCTGATTAGGGATAGTCAACAAGGGTTTGCGTGTGGTACGTCATGTCTAACCAATCTTAGCATTTTTCAAGGAGGTTACCAAATAGGTCGATGAGGGAAAGGTGGTGGACATTTTCTACGAGGACTTTAGCAAGGCCTTTGACAAAGTTCCACATGGGAGGCTGGTCCAGAAGGTTAAGTTGCTTGGCATTCAGGATAAAGTAGCCAATTGGATTCATCATTGGCTTAGTGGGAGAAGCCAGAGAGTGGTAGTAGATGGTTGTCTCACTGACTGGAGGCCTGTGACTAGTGGTGTGCCGCAGGGATCAGTGTTTGTCATATATATGTAAATGGTCTGGATGGAAATGAAGGTGGTCTGACTGTGGATAACACAAAGAAAATGTGGAGTTGTGGAACAGTGAGGAAGGTTGTCAAACAGACAGGCCCGGTGGCAACGTGGACGGAGACACCGCAGATGGAGATAATCCAGACAAGTGGGAGGTCAAATGCACAAGGAAGGTAGACAGTAAGTGGCAGAACCCAGAGGAGCATTGACGTACAGAGGGACCTTGGGGTGCAAGTTCAAGCACCCTGGAAGTGGCCACACAAGTAGATCGGATGGTGAAGAAGGGGTACGGTGTATGTGGCTTCATTGGTCTGGCTGGTGAATACAAAAGTGCAGCTGTACAAGACAGGCCACATATGGAATATTGTATGCACTTCTGGAAGGATGTGGAGACTTAGGAGAGGATGCAGGAGAGGTTCGCCAGGACGCTGCCTGGATTAGAGAGCATGAGCTGTAAGGAGCAGTTGGACAAACTTGGGTTGTTTTCCCTGGAGCAGCAGAAGCTGAATTGGCCAGGTCAGGTTTGTCCTGCTTCCTGTGGACGGGACAGACCTGGGTAAAGTTCCCATCATCGGGAAGATGCCAGTGTTGTCTCTGTACTGGAGCAGCTTGGTCATAGGTGCAGCAGGTTCAAGAGTGCGTCCGCAGTACAACAGCTGAGTGTTTCTGCTGGTCACTGAATCACCTCACTCCCCCCCTTGGTCCCCAGTGTCACACACCCACTGAACCCCCAGAGAATCACCTGCCTCCTCTTCCCCCACATCTCCTCCTCCTCCCTCCCCACCCCTGCCCTGTCCTCCCCCACAGCCTACCTCCTCCCCGAGACACGTTCCTCCTCCCCTCCTCCCTACCCACACCCCTTCCTCCTCCCCTCCCCACCCTCTCCTCCCAGATCCCACAGCTCCCAGTTCCTGAGAAAAGTTTCCTCGAAAGTGAACTGTAAATTGAAACTCAGACACTTCCTGATTCACCACCAGAGGGAGGAAGTGAGCTGCAGAACCATAGAACCATAGAACCATACAGCACAAAACAGGCCCTTCGGCCCACCGTGTCGTGCCGTCCATCAGACCACCCTCACACTACCTAACCCCTTCCTCCCGCATATCCCTCTATCTCACACTCCTCCATGTGCCTATCCAACAAGCTCTTGAACCTGTTCAATGTATCTGCCTCCACCACCACCCCAGGCAGTGCATTCCATGCACCAACCACTCTCTGGGTGAAAAACTTCCCTCTGACATCTCCCCTGAACCTCCCACCCATAACCTTAAAGCCATGACCTCTCGTCTTGAGCACTGGTGCCCTGGGAAGGAGGCGCTGACTGTCTATCTATTCCTCTCAATATTTTATATACCTCTATCATGTCTCCTCTCATCCTCCTCCCTTCCAGTGAATAAAGCCCTAGCACCTTAAGCCGCTCCTCATATTCAATACCCTCCAATCCAGGCAGCATCCTGGTAAATCTCCTCTGCTCCTCTCCAATGCCTCCACATCCTTCCTATAATGAGGCGACCAGAACTGAACACAGTACTCTATGTGTGGCCTAACTAGAGTTTTGTAAAGCTGCATCATCACCTTGAGGCTCTTAAACTCAATCCCGCGACTTATGAAAGCCAACATCCCATTGGCCTTCTTAACTGCTCTTTCCACCTGTGAGGCAACTTTCAACGAACTGTGAATATGAACCCCCAGATCCCTCTGCTCCTCCACACTGCCAAGTACCTTGCCGTTTACCCAGTACTCTGCCCTGGAGTTTGTCCTTCCAAAGTGTACCACCTCACACTTCTCCGGATTGAACTCCATCTGCCACTTGTCAGCCCAGCTCTGCATCCTATCAATATCCCTCTGTAAGCTCCGACAGCCCTCCACACTATCCACAACACCGCCGATCTTAGTGTCGTCCGCAAACTTACTAACCCAGCCCTCCACCCCCTCATCTGTCATCTATAAATATCACAAAAAGTAGAGGTCCCAGAACCGATCCCTGTGGGACACCACTAGTCACTGCCCTCCAATCCGAGGGCACTCCTTCCACCACAACCCTCTGCTTTCTACATGCAAGCCAATTCCTAATCCACACAGCCAAGCTTCCTTGGATCCCTTGGCCTCTGACCTTCTGAAGAAGCCTACCATGAGGAACCTTATCAAATGTCTTACTAAAATCCATGTAAACCACATCCACCGCACTGCCCTCATCAATCTTCCTGGTCACCTCCTCAAAGAACTCTATCAGGCTTGTGAGGCAAGATCTTCCCTTCACAAAGCCATGCTGACTGTCCCTAATCAGTCCATGATTCTCTAGGTGTTCATAAATCCTATCCCTTAGAATCCTTTCTAACAGCTTACCCACCACAGACGTGAGACTCACCAGTCTATAATTCCCTGGCCTATCCCTATTACCTTTTTTGAACAAGGGGACAACATTTGCAATCCTCCAATCCTCTGGCACCACCCCCGTGGACAACAAGGACTCAAAGATCCTTACCAGTGGTTCAACAATCTCCTCCCTAGCCTCTCGAAGCAGCCTGGGGAAAATCCCGTCAGGCCCCGGAGATTTATCTGTCTTAATATTATTTAACAACTTCAACACATCCTCTCTCTGGATATCAACAACCTCGAGAACATTACCCCTACTAGCACTCCCTTCTGCATCATCAAGACCCCTCTCCCTGGTGAATACCGAAGAGAAGTACTCATTGAGAACTTCTCCCACTTCCGCCGCCTCCAGGCAAATTCTCCCACCTTTGTCTTTAATCGGACCTACCTTTACCCTAGCCATCCTCCTACCCTTCACGTACTTGAAAAAGGCCTTGGGATTTTCCTTAACCCTACTAGCCAAAGCCTCTTCATGTCCCCTTCGAGCTCTCCTCAGCCCTTTCTTAAGTTCCTTCCTCGCTACCCTATATTCCTCACGGGCCCTGTCTGAACCTTGCTGCTTATACCTCACGTATGTTACCTTCTTCTCCCTAACAAGTCGTTCCACCTCTCTCGTCACCCACGGTTCCTTCACCCTGCCATTCCTTCTCTGCCTCACCGGGACATATTTATCCCTAACATCCTGCATAAGATCCCTGAATATCGACCACATCCCCATGGTACATTTTCCTTCAAAAAGGACATCCCAATTTACACTCCCAAGTTCTCTGCTTATAGCCTCATAGTTCACCCTTCCCCAATTGAAAAACCTCTTGTCCTCTCTGCACCTGTCCCTGTCCATGACAATTTTAAAGGTTATGGAGCGATGGTCACTGTCCCCCAAATGCTCACCCACCAATAGATCCTTCACCTGTCCTGGTTCATTTCCTAAAACTAGATCTAACATGGCATTCCCTCTAGTCGGCCTATCAACATACTGCGTCAGGAATCCCTCCTGGACACACTTAACAAATTCTGTCCCATCTAAACCTTTGGCACTAAGCAGGTTCCAGTCTATATTTGGGAAGTTGAAGTCTCCCATTATAACAACCCTGTTATTTCTGCTTCTCTCCAAACACTGCCTGCCAATCTGCTCCTCTATATCTCTACTGCTACCGGGGGGCCTATAGAATACTCCTAGTAGAGTAACTGCTCCTTTCTTGTTCCTTAATTCCACCCATACGGACTCTAGAGATGATCCTTCTACAACATCCATCCTTTCCACAGCCGTAACAGTGTCCCTGACCAGTATCGCCACCCCTCCACCTCTTCTCCCCCCTTCCCTATCCCTCTTAAAACACCGAAAACCAGGAATATTCAATATCCTCTCCTGGCGTCAGCCACGTCTCAGTAATAGCCACGATATCAGAGTCCCCCATACTTATCCAAGCCCTCAGTTCATCCCCCTTATTCCTGACACTTCTTGCATTTAAGTAAACACACTTCAGTCCATCTACCTTACTACTTTTACAGCCTGTATTCTGCTTCTCCTTCCCCAAAGCCTCTCTACCTGTTTGATCTAACTTTTCCCCATTCCCTTCTTCCTCTGACCTACTCCTCCGGTTCCCTTCCCCCTCACAAACTAGTTTAAACCCTCCCGAGCCACCCTAGCAAATCTCGCCGCAAGGATATTGGCCCCCTTCTGGTTCGGGTGTAACCCGTCCTCTCTGTACAGGCCCCACCTTCCCGAGAAGAGATCCCAATGATCCAGAAATCTAAAACCCTCCCTCCTGCACCAACTTCTCAGCCACACATTTATCTGCCACCTCCTTCTATTCCTACCTTCACTATCACGTGGCACTGGCAGCAATCCCGAGATTGCTACCCTTGAGGTCCTGTTCCTCAATTTTCTGCCTAGCTCCCTGAACACACTCTTCAGGACCTCATCCCCCTTCCTACCTATGTCATTGGTGCCAACACTGACCACAACTTCTGGCTGCTCTCCCTCCTGCTCAAGAATTCTGTGGACCCGATCAGTGACATCCCGGACCCTGGCACCTGGGAGGCAACATACCATCCGGGATTCATGCTCACTGCCACAGAACCTCCTGTCTGTTTCCCTGACTATTGAGTCCCCTATCACTACCGCATGTCTCTTTCCCACCCTTCCCTTCTGAGCAGTAGTACCAGTCCCAGTGCCAGAGACCTGGTAACTGCAGCTAGGCCCCTGCAGGTCATCCCCCTCAACAGCTTCCAAGGCAGAAAACTTGTTACTGAGGGGAACAGCCTCCGGGGCTCTCTGTCCTGTCTGCCTGCCTGACTTCTTCTTCCTCTTCCCTCCCCTGACCGTCACCATTCTATCTGCCTCCTGAACCTCAGATGTACCTACCCTAAGGGGTTCCCAAAAATATGTTCCCAAAATACATTCCCAAAAATGAGGGTCAGTGTGTGTGTGTATGTGTGTGGGACCCGTCCCCCAGGGCGGTCACTGTGTGTGGGAACGTCCACAGTGAGGGTCAATGTGTGTGTGGGACCCATCCCCCAGTGAGGGTCAATGTGTGTGTGGAACCATCCCGCAGTGAGGTTCAGTGTGTGTGGAACCGTCCCCCCAGTGAGGGTCAGTGTGTGTGGGACCCGTCCCCCAGTGAGGGTCAATGTGTGTGTGGGACCCGTCTCCCAGTGAGGGTCAGTGTGTGTGTGGGACCCGTCCCCCAGTGAGGATCAGTGTGTGTGTGGGACCCGTCTCCCAGTGAGGGTCAGTGTGTGTGTGGGACCCGTCTCCCAGTGAGGGTCAGTGTGTGTGTGGGACCCGTCCCCCAGTGAGGATCAGTGTGTGTGTGGGACCCGTCTCCCAGTGAGGGTCAGTGTGTGTGTGGGACCCGTCTCCCAGTGAGGGTCAGTGTGTGAGACTCGTCCCCCAGTGAGGGTCAGTGTGTGTGTGGGACCCGTCCCCCAGTGAAGGTCAGTTTCAGAGATACCAGAGGAAACTGTGAGTGTTTTCCTGATCTACATTTTGTACAAAGGACCTCCTGCTGTTTCAGCTGACAACAGAAACAATTGTTGGTTTTTTCATTCACCGGTTGTATGATCACAGAACCCTGGGCTGGAGGAACGGTCCTTCCTCATTGTGTAACTGCTGACACTTCCTTTCACCGGCCCTGAGCTCTTTTGAGCGGTGTGGTGATTGGGACAGTGGGGTGGTCCTGACCCACCAGGGCTGTCAGACATTGGCAGCAGATCGGTCTCCACCTGTCCCCTGGACCTTCACCAGTGCTTGGCCCAACATCTCGGCTGGGAGTGGTATCTGGGGTGTAGTACTGTACCTTCTTCCTGATGCACTCTCTGGAACAGTCGGACTCCGAAGCACCACCTCTACTGCCTGACAGGCAGATTACAGGTTGTTTTCTCTGTTAAAACCCCAACACACCGTCAGTTCCATTTTTTCCATGTTAGGCAGTAGTACAATAAATTTTCTGGTGATCCAGGGAATTATGAGGGTGTGTGGGATCTGGGACCCGGTGAGAGGGCAGGGAGTGCAGGACCTCACGTTCCATCAGGGTTTCTGGATAGTTCGAGAGTCGGAGTTTTACTATACAACTTGATCCAGAACAACATCTAAACACATCACGTGGGCATCACTCCCACAAGCTCACCATCAAGGATGGACCTTCACTGGCTGAGATCCTCTACAGGGGGTTGGAGCAAGCCCAACTCTCCCCCAGTGCCCCACAGCCCACCCCCACTCACTCCTCCCACAGGTCCCTCCTGGCCCCAAAATCGGCAACTCTGCCAGTCTCCCTGGAGATGGAAGCAGTTTCAGCCAATGACTCTTCCTCAGAGCACACCATGAACACAAGGACGGAGGAATTGGAACCAGACTAGGTCACACAATCCCATTCATGGAGATTGTGGCTGATCCCCCCTCAGCACCACCTGCCTGCACTAACTCCATGTCCCTGGACCCTCGAACTGCCTGGAGGTCCTTCACTCTTGGATCTAAGTGAACTCAGAGACTGATCCTCCACAACCCTCCAGGGAGGGGATTCCACAGATTCTCCTCCCTCTGGGTGAAGTTTTCCCTTTCTCAGTCCCGAACATCCTTTCCCTATCTGGTCCCCATCCTCCTGATGCAGGGTCTTGATCCGAAGCGTTGACCCAGCCTCTCCCTCCACAGATGCTGCTCGACCCACTTAGCTCCTCCAGCAGTTTGATTGTTGCTCCAGACTCCAGCAGCTGCAGTCTCCTGTGTCTACCCTATCCCCTGCCCCTCGTAATTTTGTATGAATTACATTTCGCCCCTCAGCCTTCCCCCACTCCAGAGAACACAAACACAGCCTATCCAATCTCTCCTCATAAGTGTTCTATTCCAGAGGCCAGTCACGAGTTAATCCTGCCGAATCTCCCCTGCACCCTCTCCAGTGTAACCACCTCCATGTCGATCCCTACTCATTAGTGCGGTCGCACTTACTCCCCTCTGATCCACAGAAAGAATATTCCAGAACCTTCAGGACATTGCAGGGTGATTACCAGAGGGTTCATCATCTTTCCAGCCCCTGTATCAAACCTCTGGGATGCAGACGAGCAGATCCTTGAGATTTACTGGGTCTTCTTATTCTCACCCACACTGGGCTCTGCCACGAGGAGTCCAGGTCCTGCTGCCAGGCTGAAGGGGAAGCTGGGTAAACACAGGAGGGGCTGAGGGAGACTGTGATGGGGGAGATGGGCAGTGGTGGGCAAGGTTGGTGTGGGTAGTGCCTGTGCTCTGTGGGCACTACAACCCGGCTGCTGTTCTGATCAGTAAACGAGGGTGGGGACTGTGGGGAGGGTGTTCAATCTGTCTGTAACACCAGGGCACAGGGAGCTGGTCAAGTGGCAAGAAGAAGAGAAGTGTAGGAAGTAACATCGAACATGGAACAGTGCGGCACAGGAACAGGCCCTTCGGCCCACCATGTCTGTGCCGGCCATGATGTTTGTCTAGCTAATCCCATCTGCCCGAATGTGCTCCATATCCCTCCATCCCGGCTTGTTCACCTGTCTGTCTAAATGTCTCTTAAACCCCACTGTTGTATCTGCCTCCACCCCCTCCCCAGGCAGCCCGCTCCAGGCACCCACCACTCTGTGGTTTCAAAACAAAACCTTGGCTCATAAATTTCCTTGAAACTCTCCCCCTCTCACCTTAAACCTCTGCCCTCTAGTGTCTGACACTCCCACCCTGGGGGATAGACTCTGGCTGTCCACCCTATCTGTGCCTCTCATCATTTTATAAACCTCCATCAGGTCTCCCCTCAGCCTCCACCACTCCAGGGAAAACAACCCACTTTTGCCTAACTTATTAATAACGTTCGAGAGTAAAAATTATTATAATAATTATTATAGTTTCTACTCTCGAACTCTTTCAGAAGAGGTTCACTGGGAAGATCCCCTTGGAGGTAGTGACCATAATGTGAGGAGTTCCAGATGTAGGTTGAGGGAGAACACCACGGGGCCAAAGTCAGTCTTCAACTTAAATAAGGGCAATTATAATGTTATAAAGGTGGAGTTGTTTAAGGTGGACTGGGAAATGAAGGTAAGACACAGGTCAGCAGGTGAACAGTGGCAGATGTTCAAACAGCTGGTCCACAACATCAGCAGGAACTTATCCCAAACGGAAAGAGGAATTCCATGAGAGAGAGGTGCAGTCTGTGATAACAACGGAGGGCGAGGATAATTTAAATTGTGAAGTTGGGCACAAAAAATGGCAAAGGCGAGGGTGGGGGTGGGGTGGGGGCTACGGTGACAGGGTTAGGGGTGGGGACAGGCGTGGGCCGGGGACTGGGAAGTTTTAGGGTCCAGCAATGAAAGACTGAAAAGCTCATTGACACAGGTTTTGGAGAAAACATGTTGCAATATCAAACCATCCCAGTCCCTGTGGATCTGAAGATAAAAAGAAAGTGGTTAACGTGGGTGTGGGACCTCTAGAGAACGAGGCTGGTGAATTAATAAAAGGAAACAAAGATATGGCAGATTTTGAAATGTTAACAATGTTAAATTAATTCTGTGTATCAGTCCTCACTGTGGAGGACACTGCAGCGATCCCTGAGGTAACAGGTGGGTCATTTCGATTAATACAGAGGAACTTGTAAAAGTGCCATTCACAGGAGCAAACTTTTAGAGAAACCGGTGGGGCTAAAGGTGGACAAATCACCAGGACCTGCTGGACTGCAGCCAAGAGGTTCAAAGTCAGTGGCTGCAAAGGCAGTGAACCCAGTGGTCGAAACTTTCCAAAATGCACTAAATTCTGGGAGGGTTGGAAAACAGCCAGTGTGACTCCCTTGTTGAAAGAATGGAGAAGGCAGAAGATGGGAACTAGAGGCCAGTTAGTCTATTGGTATTGGTTTATTATTGTCACATGTACCTAGCGTACCGTTCGTACAGATCAATTCACTACACAGTGCATCGAGGTAGTACAGAGTAAAGTGTCACAGCTACAGGGAAGTGCATTGCAGGTAGACAATAAGGTGCAAGGTCAAACAAGGTAGATTGTGAGGTCAAGAGTCCATCTCATCGTATAAGGGAACTGTTCAATAGTCTTATAACAGCGGGATAGAAGTTGTCCTTGAGTCTGGTGGTACGTGCCCTCAGGCTCCTGTATCTTCTGCCTGATGGGAGAGGAGAGAAGAGAGAATGACCCAGGTGAGTGGGGTCTTTGACTATGCTGGCTGCTTCACCAAGGCAGCGAGAGGTATGGAAGAAGTCCATGGAGTCAATGACCAGCTCTTTTGTTTTGCTGACATTGAGGGAAAGGTTGTTGTCATGACACCATTCCACTAAGTTCTCTATCTCCTTCCTGTACTCCGACTCATCGCTGTTTGAGATACGGCCTACAACGGTGGTATCATCTGCAAACTTGTAGATGGAGTTAGAGCAGAATCTGGCCTCACAGTCGTGAGTGTATAGGGAGTAGAGTAGAGGGCTGAGGATGCAGCCTTGTGGGGCACCAGTGTTGAGAATAATCGTGCTGGGGTATTGCTGCCAACCCTCACTAATTGCAGTCTGTTGGTCAGAAAGTCAAGGATCCAGTTGCAGAGGGAAGTGTTGAGTCCCAGGACTTGGAGTTTGGTGATGAGTTTGCTTGGAATTATAGTATTGAAGGCAGAGCTGTAGTTAATAAACAATAGTCTAACGTAGGTGCCTTTACTGTCCAGATGCTCCAGAGCTGAGTGTAAGGCCAGGGAGATGGCGTCCACTGTAGACCTGTCACAGTGGTAGGTGAATTGCAGTGGGTCGAGGTTGTCTGGGAGGCTGGAGTTGATGTGTGCCATGACCAGCCTCTCAAAGCACTTCATGATGGTGGATGTCAGAGCCACTGGTTGGCAGTCATTAAGGCATGTTACCTTGGTTTTCTTAGGTACTGGGATGATAGTGGTCTTTTTAAAACGGGTGGGAACCTCAGATTTAAGCAGGAAGAGGTTAAATATGTCTGCAAATACCCCCGCCAGCTGATCAGCACAATATCTGAGCACATGGTCAGGGACACCATCTGGGCCAGATGCTTACCGTGGGTTCACTCTCTGGAAGACTGATCTTATGTCCTCGACGTTGACCACGGGTTCAGGTGCATTGGAGAGTGTCGGGGTGGTGGTGACAATCCACTTCGTTTTTGTTCAAAACATGCATAGAATCCGATAAACTCATTGGGAAGGGATGCACTGTTGTTGGCGATGCTGCCTGACTTTGTTTTATAGCCCGTTATAGCGCATAAGCCCTGCCACAACTGACGGCTGGTCTGGGACTTGATTTTGGACCAGTATTGTCTCTTGGCATTCCTGATAGCTTCACAGAGGTCACATCTCGACTTCTTGTCAAGGTCAGAGTCACCTGATTTGAACGCTGCAGTTCTCGACCAGTAGGGAGTGGATCTCTCAGTTCACCCATGGTTTCCGGTTTGGGAACACCCGGATTGTCTACAGCCATTGTTGGCAAGATGCCAGAGTTCATCATCAAAATGGAAATACCTAATCAATTCAGTAAGCTGAATATAAGCAAACCTGGTCAATGTAGTTTTATGGAAGGTAAATTGTCTCTGCCAAATTTGCTCAGATCTTTGAGGATGTGACAGGGAGAGTTGATGGTGGTGTGTGGGGTGGGAGGTGGGTGGGAACCCTGCAGATGTAGTGTATTTAGACTTCCAGAAGACATTTGACAAGGTGCCACGAGAGGCTGGTGCATAACATAAGCGCCCAAGGAAGTGCGTCAGCATGGATTGACAACTGGCTGTCACATTGTTGGAATAAATGGGTGCTTTTCAGTCTGGAGGGATGTAACTGGTGGAGTTCCCCAGGGATCGGTTCTTGGTCCTCAATTGTTTAATAATTACACGAATGATCTGGAGGAGGGAACAAAACGTAAGGTTTCCAAGTTTTCTGATGATACAAAAGTGGGTGGAAGGACCTGTTGTGATGGGACGTTGTGATTCTGTAACGGGATATCGATAGATTGAGTGGGTGGCAAATGGAGTTTAATGTGGGGAGGTGTGAGGTCATGGACTTCAATAAGGGGAATCAAACGGTGGGTTATTATCTAAATGGAGAGAGATTGTAAGTGAGTGAAGTTCAGAGGGATCGAGGTGTTCTTGTGCATGAGTCACAAAAAGTTACCAGGCAGGTCCAACAAGTAGTTCAGAAGGGAGACGGCACGTCGGCCTTTATTGTGAAGGGTTGGGGTTTAAGAACAGGGAGGTTGCGTTCCAGTTGTACAGGGTGTTGGTGGGACCACACCTGGAGTACTGAGCACAGGTTTGGTCCCCTGACCTCAGTAAGGATCTAGTGGCACGGGAGACAGTCCAAAGGATGATTCCTGGGTAACTCCTTGGAAGGAGAGGCTGGACAACTTGGGTCTGTATCCTCTGGAGTTCAGAAAAATGAGGAGTGAGCAGTGGGAGAGTCACGGACAAGGGGACATGGTTACAACCTGAAGGGCGAGTCATTTCAACCAAAGTGTGTGGAAATGTCTTCTCTCAGAGGGCGGTGAACGTCTGGAATTCTCTGCCCCTGAGGGCGGTGGAGGACGAATCATTGGATAAATATTTTACAGATCCGGGAATTACGGGGAGCTGGCACAGAAGAGGAGTTGAGGCCAGTGTAGATCAGCTGTGGTCTTATTGAAAGGTGGGGCAGGACTGAGCGGCCAAGTGGCCTCCTCCTGCTCCTGTGTCATTCTGCATGTGAGGCTGACATACTGTTACCCAAAGGTGTTCACAGAAAAGGCAGTGGCAGAGAGTGGGGAGGCTGGGGGTGAACTCAGAGTGGTTCAGGGTTATGGTCAGAGGGAGATACAGCAGGAAACAGGCCATTCAGCCCACTGAATGTGCTGACCATCTACCCCCCATTTACACCAATCCTGCACTAACCCCATTAGTTTACTCTCCCCACATTCCCATCAACCCCCCCCCCCCCCCAGATTTCACCCCTCACCCACACACTTTAAAGCGTCCAATTAACACACTGAGCCACACGTCTTTTGAACTGGGTTGGCAGGGGGATGGGAACCAGAGTGTTGGGTCAGATGCTGGAGCATTGGTGTAAAGGCAGATGCAATGTGCAGAGAGGCTGTGAGGAAGGATAGGCAATGGATAGGCATAAATGCAGTCAGTCGGATGGGTTGAAATGTGTTTAATGTGAGAAGTCTTAAGGATAAGGGTTGTGAACTCAGGGCACGGATCAGTACAGGGAACTACGATGTCGTGGCCATTACAGAGACTTGGCTGTCACAAGGGCAGGAATGGCTGCTAGATATTCCAGGGTTTAGATGTTTCAAAAGCGACAGGGACGGAGGTAAAAGAGGTGGGGGAGTGGCTTTGCAGATCAGGGACAGTGTCACAGCTGTAGAAAGGGAGGACACCCTGGAGGGATCGTCCACAGAGTCAGTGTGGGTGGAAGTCAGAAACAGGGAGGGAGAGATCATTCTATTGGGAGTATTCTACAGACCCCCAATAGCAGCAGAGACACTGAGGAGCAGATCAGGAGGCAGATTTTGGAGAGGTGCAAAAATAACAGGGTTGTGATGGGTGACTTCAACTTCCCTAATATTGATTGGCACCTCTTTAGTGTAAAGGGGATAGATGGGGCAGAGTTTGTTCTGTGTACAGGAAGGATTCCTGACACAGTGCGTGGACAGGCCGACTAGAGGAGAGGCCATTCTGGACCTGGTACTAGGCAATGATCCTGATCAGGTGACAGACCTCTCGGTGTGCGAGCATTTCAGAGACAGTGACCACAACTCCCTGACCATAGTCATTGGCAGGGATAGGAGCAGACAATATGGAAAAGTATTCAATTGAGGGAGGGCTAATTTCAACGGTATTAGGCAGGAACTTGGGAGCGTAAATTGGGAACAGATGTTCTCAGGGAAATGCACAGCAGAAATGTGGAGGCTGTTTAGGGACCACTTGCATAGGGTTCTGGATAGGTTTGTCCCACTGAGACAGGGAATGGATGGTTGGGTAAAGGAACCGCGGTTGACAAGGGAGGTAGAACATTTAGTCAAGAGGAAGAAAGAAGTATACTTAAGGTTTAGGAAGCAAAAATCAGACAGAGCTCTTGAGAGTTATAAGGTAGCCAGGAAGGGGCTTAAAAAGGGAGCTAGAGGGGGCATGAGAAGGTCTTGGTGAGGAGGTACGGGAGGTCCTTCATGAATACTTTGCTTCAGTGTTCACCAGGGAGAGGGACGTTGATGAGGTCAGTGTAGAACAGGCTAATGTGCTGGAGCATATTGAGGTTAAGAAAGAGGCAGTATTGGAGCTTCTGAAAAACATTAGGATAGATAAGTCCCCAGGACCAGACGGGATATACCCCAAGTTACTACGGGAGGTGCGGGAAGAGATTGCTGGGACGTTGACGACGATATTTGCATCCTCCCTGGCCACAGGAGTGGTACCAGAGGATTGGAGGATGGCAAATGTTGTTCCCTTGTTCAAGAAAGGTAACAGGGATAATCCTGGGAATTATGGACCAGTGAGTCTTACATCAATGGTGGGTGAGCTATTGGAGACGATTCTTAGGGACAGGATTTATGAGCGTTTGGAGAAGCATAGTTTTATTAGGGATAGTCAGCATGGCTTTGTGAGTGGCAGGTCGTACCTCACAAGGCCAAATGAGTTTTTAAAGGAGATGATAAAACAAATCGATGAAGGTAGAGCAGTGGATGTGGTGTATATGGACTTTAGTAAGATGTTTGACAAGGTTCCCCATGGTAGGCTCATTCAGGGAGGGATCCAGGGAGACTTGGCTATGTGGATTCAGAATTGGCTCACCCACAGAAGGCAGAGTGTGGTAGTAGATGAAGCATATTCTGCCTGGAGGTCGGTGACCAGTGGTGTTCTGCAGGGATCTGTTCTGGGACCCCTGCTCTTTGTGATTTTTATAAATGACTTGGATAAGGAAGTGGAGGGATGGGTTAGTAAGTTTGCAGATGGCACAAAGGTTGTGGATAATATCATAGGTTACAACAGGATGTAGACAGGATGCAGAGTTGGGCGGAGAAGTGGCAGATGGAGTTCAATCCAAACAAGTGTGAAGTGATACACTTTGGGAGATCGAACTTGAAGGTGGAATATGAGGTTAATGGCAGGATTCATAGCAATGTGGAGGGACAGAGAGATCTTGGGGTCCACATCCATAGATCCCTCAAGGTTGCCGTGCAAGTTAATAGGGTGGTTAAGAAGGCGTATGGTGTGTCGGCCTTCATCAGTCGGGGGATTGAGTTCAAGAGCCGCGAGGTGATGTTGCAGCTCTATAGAACTCTGATTAGACCACACTTGGAGTATTGTGTTCAGTTCTGGTCACCTCATTATAGGAAGGATGTGGAAGCTTTAGAGAGGGTGCAGAGGAGATTTAGCAGGATGCTGCCTGGATTGGAGAGCATGTCTTATGAGGATAGGTTGAGCGAGCTGGGGCTTTTCTTTTTGGAGAGACGCAGGATGAGAGGCGACTCGATAGAGGTATATAAGATCATGAGGGGCATAGACAGAGTGGACAGCCAGCACCTTTTCCCCAGGGCAGCAATGAACAATACCAGGGGACATCCGTTTAAGGTGAGTGGAGGAAAGTTTAGGGGAGATGTCAGAGGTAGGTTTTTTACACAGAGAGTGGTGGGTGCCTGGAACGCACTGCCGGGGGTGGGGGTAGAGGCTGATACAATGGGGACACTTATGAGACTCTTAGAAGGCACATGGATGTAAGAAAACTGAAGGGTTACAGGCTGTGTAAGAGGGAACGGTTAGATTGATGATGGAGTAAGTTTATATAGGTCCTGTGCTGTACTGTTCTATGTTCTAAACCAAGCACCCGGGGGAAGCTCCTGCGGTCACAGGGAGAAGGTGTAAACTGCACACAGACAGCGCCCAAGGTCAGGATCGAACCCAGGTCTCTGAAGCTGGGAGGCAGCGGCTCTACCCACTGTGTCACAGGGGCAACCCGAGGTTACGTTGCCTCCTGCACAGGATGCTTCTGATTATTCTGCTCTCTGTGTCAGATCTGTTCCACTTTGCTCAAACAGCTCTCCGCAGCTTCCCCTGGGAAATGGCATGGTTCAGACTGAGTGATTGAGAGGTTTTGTTCAGAGAGTGTGAAGGTACAAAGGCTTCTGGAGAACAATGGTAACTTTCCCACTGTCACGGTGACAGCAGTGAACATCACAGCCTGTCAACAGCTCTCAGCCCGACCAATTCAAAAACAGTCTGGGGCAAAAACAAGACGTGGTGCAAGGCAGGCATTGGTCAGGCAGCGGGTATGGAGAGAGGACACAGTTCATGCTTTATGGGTGACCTTCAGGAGGAGCTCCTGCCCTCTGACAGGTGAGTGACCTGAAGAGATTCTCCCTCCACAGATGCTGGCCTGACCTGCTGAGGATTCAGACTGTGCTGGGTTCAGATTCTGCTTTACCTGCTGATGAATCTCGCTCCTCGTTCAGCCGCAGGTTCACCAGAACCGACAGGTAAGGTGGCGATGTGACTGCTGCAGGGATATGTGTTCAGTTCTCACCAAGGCAGTCACTGAGTTCTCCACTGAACTGGTGGGGAAAGGTGAATGTCAGTGACCGTGTCCAGGAGAAGACAACTTACAAACGAGCTCAGAATCTTGGTAACGGGCTCTGTCGCCCTTCCCTTCCCTTCCCTGCCCAGCCCAGCCCAGCCCAGCCCAGCCCAGCCCAGCCCAGCCCTCCCCCGCCCTGCCCAGCTCAGCTTTAACCAGACGCTGACTGCAGAATCACTGGTGTGAAAACGCCTTGGCTCAGGGCAGTGAAGGGTGGGTAATAAATCTGACGGGTGACACCTGCAGTGTGTTGGAACATGAACAGGTACACAACAGGTTCAATCTTAACTCCAGTTTATGGGATCAAACAAAGGAGTGTCAGCCACAAACCAACCAGTCCCAGCCCTGTCACACTCTCCTTCAAATAACCCACTGCCCCGCTCTCCCCACAGCCCCGTCAGTGCCCACACTGATCCCACTGCCCCGCGCTCTCCCCACAGCCCTGTGTCACCTTCCATTTTCCTGTCCATATGCAATGATCTTGCTCCCGTCCCCGGGGTAAACCACTCAGTGCTGCGGTCACTGTCTGAGTAATGACATTTCTCCTGCCTGAGCCCTCTCTCAGACTCAGTTATTGAACCAATGCTCCCCTGACGCTGACTCACCAGCCTCAGGAATGAGCTGTCACGGTTCCCTCCATCAACACCCCACACTCATTTCGGTTTAATGCAAACTGTTGCAGAGCTGAGCTCAATAAATTCAACAGGATTCCTAATGAGATTATAGGACCTGGTCATGATCAAACTACACAATTTGATGCTACTGGGTCCCAGAGATGCTTTGAAGACACTTGAATTCACGAATAAAACAAGAATTGTACCTCGACAGCATCACAAAAACAAATGATCTCCTTTCTGTTTGTGGGATCTTACTGTGCAGGTTAAGGGTAACAGAACAGCAAGGGTCTCCTACACTGACCACACCTGATTGTCTGTGAGGTGTCTGGGATGTGCTGGGGTTGGAACCCTCCTCCCTCGATCGGGGACAGAGCTCGGGCCCTGTCCGACTCTGAGCTGCCTGTTCCTGTGCACCCACTCCCCAGGACCCACGTCCCCTGAGTCCCTTGCCATCGCAGACTTACTGGTCCCAGCCTCGGACACTGACTGAGCAGCACCACGCCAGGGCAGAGACTTCCAAACACCCCCTCCCTCACTCCCCTTCCCCATTCTCACTTTCTTTCCTTTATTCTCCCCCTCCCTCTCTCTCCTCTCCCCCCTGCCCTCTCCCTGTCATCTCTCTCCTGTCCCCTCTCCGTCCCCTCGCCCTCCCCCCTCTCTCTCCCTCTCTCTCTCCCTGCTGTGAGCTGTGAGCTGTGAGGCCACATGCTGGCACTGACACAATGGGCCGAATGGCTAGCCCTCTGCTGCCCCCACCCCTGGGTAAGACCTGATTTGCCCTCCTGACTTTAGCTGCCGGCAGTCTGCACTCAACCTCAGCCGGGACGGCCGTTCAGGTGGGTAGAGTCTCATCCAATGGGCAACGAGGTCTGGGTGTGTCCAGGTGAGTCTGGGTGTGTCTACGTGACTCTGGGTGATTCTGGGTGTGTCCAGGTGAGTCTGGGTGTGACTCAGTGTGTCCAGGTAAGTCTGGGGTATGTCCAGGTGAGTCTGGATGTGACTCAGTGTGTCCAGGTGATTCCGGGAGTGCCCAGGTGATTCTGGGTGTGACTCGGTGTGTCCAGGTGATTCCGGGTGTGCCCAGGTGATTCCGGGTGTGACTGGATGTGTCCATGTGAGTCTGGGTACATCCAGGTGAGTCTGGGTGTGACTGGGTGTGTCAAGGATGGGGGACAATTGGTCTGCGTCATTAAGTTGGATACCATAGAACCATAGAACAATACAGCACAATACAGGCCCTTTGACCCAACGTGCTGTGCCAACCTTTAAACCACACCTAAGACTATCTAACCCCTTCCTCCCACATATCCCTCGGTCTTAAATTCCTCCATATGTTTATCTAACAATCTCTTGAACTTGTCCAACATATCAGCCTCCACCATCACCCCAGGCAGCGCATTCCATGCACCAACCACTCTCTGGGTGAAAACCCTCCATCTGATATCTCCCTTGAACTTCCCACCCATTACTTTAAAGCCATGTCCTCTTGTATTGAGCATTGGTGCCCTGGGAAAGAGGCGCTGGCTGTCCACTCTATCTATTCCTCTCAATATCTTGTATACCTCTATCATGTCTCCCCTCATCCTCCTCTCCAATGAGTAAAGCCCTAGCTCCCTTAGTCTCTCCTCATAATCCATACTCTCCAATCCAGGCAGCATCCTGGTAAATCTCCTCTGCACCCTTTCCAATGCTTCCACATCCTTCCTATAATGAGGCGACCAGAACTAGACACAGTACTCCAAGTGTGGCCTAACCAGAGTTTCGTAAAGCTGCATCATTACTTTGCGGCTCTTAAACTCTCAAACCAACTACAAAGTTGGTTTGCCCAAAGAAGACAGGGTAATGCTGGATGTGGTGTTATTCTGGAGGTCTGAGACTGGTGGAGGGACTGCTGTTGTTCGTGATGTACATCAGTGATCTGGATGAAAATGTAGGTGGGCTGATTAGTAAGTTTGCAGACAACACAAAAATTGGCAGTTGTGGATAGTGAGGAAAGTTGTCAAAGGATACAGCAGGTTATAGACCAGTTGCAGATGTGGGCAGAGAAATGGCAGATGGAGTTTAATCCAGACAAGTGTGAGGTGTTGCACTTTGGGAGGTTGAATGTAGGGAAAATGTACAGTAAACAGCAGGACCACTTTGAACATTGACATACAGAGGGATCCACAGCTCCCTGAAAGTGGATGGGGGGGTGGAGAGGGTGTACAGTATACTTGCTTTCGTTGGTTGGGGAGTTGAGTATAAAGATGGCAAGTTGTGTTGTAGCTGTATAAAACTGTGGTTAGGCAGCTTTTGGAGCCTTGTGTGCAGTTTTGGTCGCCCCATAATCGGAAGGGTGTGGAGGCTTTGGAGAGGGTGCAGAAGAGGTTCACCAGGATGCTGCCTGGATTAGAGAGCATGAGCTATAAGGAGAGGTTGGACAAACTTGAATTGTTTTCTCTGGAGCGACAGAGGCTGAGGGAAGACCTGATAGAAGTTTATAAAATTATGAGAGGCTTTGATGGGGTAGACAGTCAGAGTCCTTTGATCAGGGTGGAAATGTCTAATACTAGAGGGCATAGGTTTAAGTTGAGAGGGGGAAAGTTTAAAGGAGATTTATGAGGCAAGTATTTTTACACAGAGAGCGGTGGGTGCCTGGAACGGGCTGCCAGGGGTGGGGGTGGAGGCAGACACGACAGTGATGTTTAAGAAGCATTTAGACAGACACGTGAACAGGCAGGGAATGGAGGGATATTGACCGTGAACAGATAGGTGGGATTAGTTAGACTGGCATCATGGTCGGCACAGACATGGTGGGCCAAAGGGCCTGTTCCTGTGCTGCACTGTTCCACACCAGGACTGCCCTACAGCCGTGGGAAGGACACCCAGGAGCAGATTTGCAAGTAAATTGTAGAGATGTGCAAAGGCTGTAGAGTGGTAAAAATGGGAAACTTTGACCATCGGAATATAGAAACGCGAGGGGTTTTTGAAATGTATTCGGAAGTATTTCCTTGGCAGTGTGTTTCTGCTCCAACGTGGCTGGTTGGGTTCTGGGACCTGGGCCAGCCCAGTTGAGAATCAGTGGGGAACATCCAGGGAATAGTGATCATAACATCATACGGTTTAGAATAAGTACGGAAAAGGATATGGACCAGTCCGATATGGTCAACTGGAAAGGCAGTTGTTCCAATGAGAGGACAGATCTAGCCGGAAAAACTGGAGCCAAAGCTTGCAGACAGAATGGTGGCTGAACTCTGGGAGCCTTTAGTTGGAGATTTTCAGTTACACAATAGAAAGGGAAAATGGAATTCGAGCCAGAGTTTCCTGGGGGATTGGGAAAAGGCAGAGGGAAATGAAACAGAAAGGGAGAGCAGATGACAGATGCCTGTCACAGCAGATCAGTTCAGGAAGATCAGAGAGGAGAGGAAGTGAGAGCAGAGAGATCCTGGGAGGAGACATGAAAGGGAATCCATAAACACCCAGCAGGCATGTGAACAGAAGGACTGTCACCAGAGAGAGCAGGACAACCACAGATTGGAAGGAAAGCTGCTCAAGGATTCGGAATAAAAGAGGAAGGAAAATCACAGTGAACCTTTCCAACACGTTTGGCCACAGCCGGGCTCGAGGGATCTAGGGAGGGTGGGGGATGGATTCACTGAAATGTTTCCGGCAGGAGGGAGTTTAGTTCTGTGGAGAGACTGGAGAAGCTGGGATGTGAGGGGATTTATAATCAGGGAGGTAGTGAAGGAGGGAGAGACAGAGAAGGAGGGGGAGGGAGGGGGAGGGAGAGAGGGGGGAGGGAGAGAGGGGGAGGGAGAGAGAGAGGGATGGAGAGAGAGAGGGAGGGGGAGGGAGAGAGAGGGGGGAGAGAGGGAGGGAGAGGGAGGGAGGGAGAGAGGGAGGGAGAGAGAGGGAGGGAGGAAGAGAGGGAGGGAGGGAGAGAGGGAGGGAGAGAGAGGGAGGGAGGAAGAGAGGGAGGGGGAGAGAGGGAGGGAGAGAGAGAGGGAGGGAGAGAGAGAGGGAGGGAGTGGGGGGAGAGAGAGGGAGGGAGAGAGAGGGAGGGAGAGAGAGGGAGGGAGGGAGAGAGAGGGAGGGAGGGAGAGAGGGAGGGAGAGAGAGGGAGGGAGGAAGAGAGGGAGGGGGAGAGAGGGAGGGAGAGAGAGAGGGAGGGAGAGAGTGGGGGGGAGATGATTACTGCCTGGTCCTTGTGTGACATGTTACTGACCACTGACCAGCCTGTGTCTGAGTGCTGCCCAGGTCTTGCTGCATGCAGGCACCGGCTGCTTCATTACAGAGGGGTTGTGAATGGGATCGAACACTGTGCAGTCGTCAGTAACCATCCCCACTGCTGACCTCCTGATGGACGGACGGTCACTGATGGTTGGGCCCAGGACACTGCCCTGAGGAAGTCCCCAGTGATGTCCTGGGACTGGGACGCTGACCTCCAACACCCACACCCACCTTCCTCTGTGTGAGGTCTGACCCCACCCACTGGGGTGTTACCCCAATGCCCACTGATGTCAGGTTTCCCAGGGCTCCGTGATGCCACACTCGGGCAAACACTGCCTTGGTGTGGAAGGCAGTCACCCTCTCCTCCCCTCCCCTCCCCTCTGGAGTCCATGCTTGGACCCAGGCTGTGATGGGTGTGGACCGAGTGGTCCTGGTGAAACCCAGACTGTGCTCGGCATCAGTGACAGGTCATTGGTGGGTCAGTGCCACTTGACAGCACTATCGACAACCCCTTCCATCACCGTACTGATGGCTCAGGGCAAACTGACTGGGTGACAATTAGTTGGATTGGATTGCCCTGTGTTTGGTGAACAGGACACCTGGTTAAGTTTCCACATTGCCAGGTAGATGTCAGTGTTGTAACTGCACTGGGACAGTTTGCCAAAACTAATCCCACCTGCCTGCACATGGTGCATATCCCTCCACTCCCGGCCTGTTACCATGTCTGTCTAAATGCCACTTAAACGTTGTATTGTACCTGCCTCCAACACCTCCCCTGGCAGCCCGTTCCCGGCACCCACCGCCATCTGTGTAAAATCAGAATCAGGTTTATTATCACTGACATATGTCGTGAAATGTGTTGTTTTGCGGCAGCAGTACAGAGCGAGACATAAAGACATCAAAATTACTACATTACAAAAATAAATAAATGGTGCAAAAGAGGAATAACGAGGGAGTGTTCATGGGTTCATGGACCGTTCAGAAATCTGATGGCAGAGGGGAAGAAGCTGTTCCTGAACCATTGAGTGTGGATCTTCAGGCTCCTGTACCTCCTCCCCGATGGTAGTAATGAGAAGAGGGCATGTCCCAGGTGGTGAGGGTCCTCAGTGATGGATGCCGCCGCCTTGAGGCACCACCTCTTGATGATGTCCTCGATGGCGGGGAGGGTTGTGCCCGTGATGGAGCTGGCTGAGTCTACAACCCTCTGCAGCCTCTTTCGATCCTGCACATTGGAGCCTCCGTACCAGGCAGTGATGCAATCAGTCAGAATGTTCTCCACTGTGCATCTGTAGAAATTTGCAAGAGTTTTTGGTGACATACCAAATCTCCTCAAACTCCTAATGAAGTAGAGCCACTGGCGTGCCTTCTTCATGATTGCATCAATGTGTTGGGTCCAGGATAGATCTTCCTAGATGTAGATGCCCAGGAACTTGAAGCTGCTCACCCTTTCTACCACTGACCCCTCAATGAGGACTGGCGTGTGTTCTCCTGACTTCCCCTTCCTGAAGTCCACAGTCAGTTCCTTGGTCTTGCTGAGGTTGAGTGCAAGGTTGTTGTTGCGACACCACTCAACCAGCCAATCTATCTCACTCCTGTACGCCTCCTCATCGCCATCTAAGATTCTACCAACAACAGCAGTGTCATTGGTGAATTTATAGACGGGGTTTGAGCTGTGCTTGGCCATATAGTCATGAGTATAGAGAGAGTAG
This sequence comes from Pristis pectinata, assembly GCF_009764475.1. Classification (NCBI taxonomy): domain Eukaryota; kingdom Metazoa; phylum Chordata; class Chondrichthyes; order Rhinopristiformes; family Pristidae; genus Pristis; species Pristis pectinata. The sequence continues at coordinate 858,379 of NC_067410.1, read as the reverse complement.
AGCAGTGGGCTAAGCACACATCCTTGAGGTGCAGCTGTGTTGATTGTCAGTGAGGAGGAGATGTTACTACCGATCCGCACTGACTGTGGTCTCCCGATACAGAAGTTGAGGATCCAGTTGCAGAGGGAGGTACAGAGGCCCAGGGTTTGAAGCTTGATGATTAGTACTGAGGGGATGATGATGTTGAACATCAAGCTGTAATCAATAAACAGCAGCCTGATGTATGTTTTGCTGTTGTCTAGGTGCTCCAAAGCCAAGTGAAGAGCCAGTGAGAATGTGTCCGCTGTAGACCTGTTGTGGCGGTAGGCAAATTGCAGCAGGTCCAGGTCATTGCTCAGGCAGGAGTTAATTCTAACCATGACCAGCCTTCATCACAGTAGAAGTGAGTGCTATAGGATGATAGTTGTTGAGGCAGCTCACCCTGATCTTCTTGGGCACCAGTATGACTGATGCCCTTTTGAAGCAGGTGGGAACCTCCGACTGCAGCAGTGAGAGGTTGAAGATGTCCTTGAACACTCCAGTCAGTTGGCTGGCACAGATTTTCACAGCTGGCCAGGCACACCATTGGGACCTGATCCTTCACCCTCTTGAAGGATCTTCTGATGTCAGCCTCCGAGACAGAGATCACAGGGTTGCCGGATACTATGGGGATTCGTACAGGTGTAGTGTCATTCTCCCTTTCAAAGCATGCATAAAAGGTACTGAGCTCACCAGGGAGTGAGGCATCACCGACATTTATGCTGTTAGGTTTCACCTTATAGGGAGTAATGGCATGCAAACCCTGCCACAGCTGTCGTGCATCTGATTGTGGCATTAACTTCACACGGAATTGCCTTTTTGCTCTCCTGACGGCCTTCCGTAGGTCGTACCTGGACTTCTTGCAGGGTTCTGGATCGCCGGCCTTGAACGCCACAGATCTTGCCCTCAGCAGACTCCGAATCTCCTAGTTCATCCGGGGCTTCTGGTTTGGGAAGACTTGGTATGTTCCCGACGGCACACGCACATCCACACGGGTCTTGATGAAGTCTGTAACGGCCATGACATATTCATTCAGATCCAAGGATGAATTCCTGAATATTGTAAAAGAAACTTGCCTCGTAAATATCCTTTAAACCTTCCCCCTCTCACCTTAAATGCATGCCCTCTGGTATTTGACATTTCCACCCTGGGGGAAAGACTCTGGCTGTCTGCCCTCTCTATGCCTCTCATAATCTTATAAACCTCTATCAGGTCTCCCCTCAGCCTCCACCCCTCCAGAGAAAACAACCCAAGTTTACCAACCTCTCCTCATAGCACATACCCTCTAATCCAGGCAGCATCCTAGTGAACCTCTTCTGCACCCTCTCCAAAGCCCCCACACCCTTCCTGTGATGCAGACTAACCAAAGGTTTACACAGCTGCAACATAACTTCCCCACCTTTATACTCAGTGCCCAAACCGATGAAGGCAAGCAAGCTGACCAGACGCAGACCCCTCTGTACATCAATGCTCCAAATGGTCCTGCCCTTTACTGCCCCCAGCACATTCTCAGTAACGCAAAAAGACACATTTCACTGGGCGTTTCAATGTACATGTAACTAATAAATAAATATCTTATCTTACATTTATCCCCTAAAGTGCAACACCTCACACTTGCCCGGATTAAACTCCATCTGCCATTTCTCTGCCCACATTTCCAGCTGTGTTCTATATTCACCAGAGGCTGAGGAGTGTGAGGGAGCAATATCGACAACTATTCTCTCAGAGGTGGGGATGTTCACTGACGACTGCACAATGTTCGGTCCCATTCACAACCCCTCAGTGACGAAGCAGCCAGTGCCTGCATGCAGCAAAACCTGGGCAGCACTCAGACACGGGCTGGTCAGTGGTCAGTAACATGTCACACAAGGGCCATCAACAAGAGAGTCTGACCACCTCCTCTGGACATTTCATGGCTTTATCATTGCCCAGTCCCCCACCACCAACAGCCTGGGGGTCACCACCGACCAGCTGCATAAATAAAACTCAAATTAACTGTAAATGCTGGAAATGTGAAATGGAAACATAGCTCGGAAATTCTCAGCCGCTGAGTGGACTTTAACTTGCACTGTTAACTGCTCCTGTCTCCACAGACACTGTCTGACCTGCTGAGTGCCACATAAACCCATGGCGACAGAAGCAGGTCAGAGGCTGGGGATCCTGCGGTGAGTGACCCACCCCCGAACTCCCCACAGCCTGTCCACCATCTACACGTCAGGAGTGTGACGGGACACTCCCCACTCGCCTGGGTGAGTGCTGCTCCGACAACCTTTGAGAAGCTCGACACCATTTAGGACAAAGCAGCCACTCGATCAGCACCCCATCCACCCCCATAAACACCCCATCTACCCCCATAAACACCCCACCCACCCCCATAAACACCCCGTGCCTCCACCACCAGCACACAGCTACACCCGTCTACACAACACACTGCAGTTACTCACCCAGGCTACTCCGACAGCACCTCCCAAACTGCTTCCTCTAAGAGGGACGAGGGCAGCGGGTGCAGGGGAACACCACCACCTACAGGTTCCCCTCCCAGTCACACCCCACCCTGACTTGGAAATATCTCACCATTTCCTCACCGTCACTGGGTCTAAGCCCTGCAACTCCCTCCCCACTAGCACCGTGGGAGCTCCTTCACCAGAGGACTGCAGCGGTTCAAGGGGGCAGCTCACTCCCACCTTCTCCAGGGGCAGGTAGGGATGGGCAATAAATGCTGGCCTGACAGTGACGCCCAGATCCCAAAGAATGAATGAATGGAAATAATTGTTCTAGTACAGGACACAGAACACAAAACAGTGCAGCATAGGAACAGGCCCTTCGGCCCACCGTGTCTGTACTGACCATGATGCCAAATTAAACTAATCCCTTCTGCCTGCACACGGTCCACCTCCCTCCATTCCCTGCCTGTTCATGTGTCTGTCTAACAGCCTCTTAAACACCTCTATCATATCTGCCTCCACCACCTCCCCTGGCAGCACATTCCAGGCACCCACCACTCTCTGTGTGAAAAAACTTGCCCCGCACATCTCCTTTGAACTTTCTCCCTCGCACCTTAAATGCATGCCCTTTAGTATTAGACATTTCCACCCTGGGAAAATGACTCTGACTGACTACCCTATCTGTGCCTCTCATAATTTTATAAACTTTCATCAGATCTCCTCTCATCCTCCGCTGCTCCAGAGAAAACAACCCAAATTTCTCCAACAAGGAGAGGTTAGCTCATGCCCTCTAATCCAGGCAGCACCCTGGTGAACCTCTTCTGCACCTTCTCCAAAGCCTCCACATCCTTCCTGAAATGGGGCGACCAGAACTGCACACAATGCCCCCACGTGGCCTGACCAAAGTTTTATACAGCTGCAGCATGACTTCCTGACACTTATACACAATGCCCTGACCAATGAAGGCAAGTGTGTCGTATGCCTCCTTTACCACCCAATCTACTTGTGTTGCCACTTTCAGGGAGTGATGGACTTAGACTCCAAGATCCCCCTGTACCTCAACACTCCCAAGGGTCCTGCCATTTACTGTACACTTTCCCCTTACATTTGACCTCCCAAAGTTCAACACCTCACACTTGCCCGGATTAAACTCCATCTGCTATTTCTCTGCCCATATCTGTACCTGATCTATATTCTGCTGTATACTTTGACAGCCCTCTACACTGTCCACTACTCCACCATCTGCAAACTTACTAACCCATCCGTTTACACATTCATCAAAATTATATGTATATGATTTATATGTAATATTCTGGCTGGAGGTCCGTGACCAGAGGTGTTCTGTGGGATCAGTGCTGGGACCTCTGTCGTTTGTGATAGATATCCTGCAGAACACCACTGGTCACAGACCTCCAGCCAGAATAACACCCCTCCACCACTACCCTCTGTCTTCTCTGGACAAGCCAGTTCTGAATCCAATCTACCAAGTCACTGTGGATCCCATGCATCATAATCTTCTGGATGAGCCTCTCACGAGGGACCTTGTCAAGCACCTCACTGAAATCCATGTAGACAACATCCACACCCTACCCTCATCAATCACCCTCGTCACCTCTCAAAAAACTCAATCAAGTTTGTAACACGTGACCTGCCCCACACAAAGCCATGCTGACTGTCCCTAATCAGGCCACGGTTTTCTAAATGCACGTAAATTCTATCCCTAAGAATTCTCTCCAGTAGCTTCCCCACCATTGACGTGAGACTCACTGGCCTATAATTTCCTGGATTATCCCTATTTCCCTTCTTGAACAAAGGAACAACGTTGGCTGCTCTCCAAGTCTCTGAGACCTCGCCTGTTGCTAGTGAGGACACAAAGATGGACATAAGATGAGGTGTGTAGAACACCTCAGCAGAAGTGATGTACTGAATCACCAGCACCCGGAGTGGAGTTCGCTGTGGACACGTAGCTGGCCACACGCAGATCCTGCACTCTTCCCTCACCTTTCCACCTCCGTACCTGCTCTCGTCCAGTCTCAGTGGGTGCTCGTTGTCACAGCACTGGGATTGGGGAATTCTGGTCTCAAGGAGGGGCTGCCCAAGGAGCTGAATGAGTTTTTAACAGATGTGTTCTCCGTTACAATCAGCCTCCCCTCCATGGAATCTGTCTACACTTCTCACTGCCTCAGTAAAGCAGCCAACATAATCAAAGACCCCACCCACCACAGACATTCTCTCTTCTCCCCCCGCCATCGTGCATAAGATACAAAAACCTGAAAGTACGTACCACCAGGCTCAAGGACAGCTTCTTTCCTGCTGTTATAAGACTATTGAACGGTTCCCTAGTACGATAAGATGGGCCCTTGACCTCACAATCTACCTTGTTATGACCTTGCACCTTATTGCCTGCCTGCACTGCACTTTCTCTGTAACTGTGACACATTATTCTGCATTCTGTTATTGTTTTACCTTGTACTACCTCAATGCACTGTGTAATGAATTGACTTGTACGATCGGTTTGCAAGACAAGTTTTTCACTGGACCTCGGTACAAGTGACAACAATAAACCAACACCAATTTCACTTCCTGGAAGGCAAGGATCAGTCACCTGTGGGGGAGTTGGAGCAGGATCAGAGGCAAGATAAGGAAAATATTTCCCCAGGAGGTGGTGGGATCTGGTGCTCACTGGTCGAGAGGGAGGGGGAGGTGGACACCCTCCTCATGGTTCCCGCTGCACCACTCTGCACCGTGTCCACACACATCTCATGGGATCAAGGCTGGACAACAGCTCGAGAGATGATCCACCGGGCACAGGCCATCCACACCTCCATTCCACACCAGCCTCCTCTCCCCTCCATCTCCCCCCTTCAGCCCCTCCCCCAGCTCTCCCACCCTGTGCTGTTGCTCTGCTCCCTTCCCATATTCTCTGCACCTCTGCTCCCTGACCCCCCAACCTGAGTGACCTCTGTCACCTCCTCCCAGCCCCCCCCCCCCCACCGGCTCCCCTCCCCGGCCCCTCCCCAAGTGCTGATGATGTACACTTCCAATCCTGCACTCACTGACAGGGGAACAAGCACAGATTGTGAATCACTGAATGTAACGCGATAAAAACTGATGAAAACCAGTCCCAAAATATCACAGCAAATATCCTCTGAAAAATTGATGATCTCCATCAGGCCTTTACGACGCAGAGGTCTGGCTCCAGGAGTGACGTGAGGGTATTACTGGGGCTAGAACACACTCTATAACATATTGTCTTCTCGACGGTGAGGGCCCCCAGCCTGGGGCAGTCCTCACAATCCGATGGTTTCCTTCTGTAGTTTGATGTTAACGGCAGTCAACGACTGTCGCCAAGGGGACCCATGGTACAGACACTGGCCTGGAGCTTCAGTCTGTGCCAGACCACTGAGTTTCTTTGCTGCATTTATCAGGAGTTAGCACGAGCCCCACAGTGCCCTGTGCAGCTGACATCGTCCAGGTGTGTGCTGTGGCCTCCAGCAGTGTACAGAGCTCATCTGATGCTCATTCCTGGACCCAGGCTGCAGACGGTGAGGGGAACTCTCAATGCGGTGTCTGGTGCCCCACAATCAAAGGGACACCCACCAGGAACCACCCCACTGGTCCACCAGTCACAGGGAGATACAGCACGGGATCAGGCCCTTCGGTCCATCTTCCCTGCTGTCCATCAACCAAACATGGTTTCATTCTCCCCACATTCCCACCAACTGCCCCCAGACTCTATCCTTCACCCACACACTGGGGGGCATTTACAGTGAACAACTAACCCACTGACCCGCATGTCATTGGGATGTGGGAGGGAACCGGAGCAACCAGCCAGGGACAGCCAGCATGGCTTTGTGAAGGGAAGATCATGTCTCACAAGCCTGATAGGGTTCTTTGAGGACGTGACCAGGAAGATTGATGAGGGTAGTGTAGTAGATGTGGTCTACATGGATTTTAGTAAGACGTTTGACAAGGTTCCTCATGGTAGGCTTCTTCAGAAGGTCAGAGGGCAAGGGATCCAGGGGAGCTTGGCCGTGTGGATTCAGAATTGGTTTGCCTGTAGAAAGCAGAGGGTTGTGGTGGAGGGAGTGCATTCGGATTGGAGGGCTGTGACTAGTGGTGTCCCACAGGGATCGGTTCTGAGACCTCTACTTTTCGTGATATTTATTAATGACCTGGATGAGGGGGTAGAAGGGTGGGTTAGCAAGTTTGCAGACAACACAAAGGTTGGTGGTGTTGTGGATAGTGTGGAGGGCTTGCAGAGGGATATTGATAGGATGCAGAGCTGGGCTGAGAAGTGGCAGATGGAGTTCAATCCGGAGAAGTGTGAGGTGGTACACTTTGGAAGGACAAACTCCAAGGCGGAGTACAAGATTAATGGCAGGATACTGGGCAGTGTAGAGGAGCAGAGGGACCTGGGGGTTCATATCCACAGATCACTAAAAGTTGCCTCACACGTAGATAGGGTAGTTATAAAAGCTTATGGGATGTTGGCTTTCATAAGTCATGGGATCGAGTTTAAGAGCCACAAGGTAATGATGCAGCTTTACAAGACTCTGGTTAGACCAAACTTGGAAGGATGTGGAAGCGTTGGAAAGGGTGCAGAGGAGATTTACCAGGATGCTGCCTGGATTAGAGAGTATGAATTATGAGGAGAGACTTAGGGAGCTAGGGCTGTTCTCATTGGAGAGAAGGAGGATGAGAGGAGATATGATAGAGGTGTACAAAATATTAAGAGGAATAGATAGAGTGGACAGCCAGCGCCTCTTTCCCAGGGCACCAATGCTCAATACAAGAGGGCACAGCTTTAAAGTAATGGGTGGGAAGTTCAAGGGAGATGTCAGAGGGAAGTTTTTCACCCAGAGAGTGGTTGGGGCATGGAATGCGCTGCCTGGGGTGGTGGTGGAGGCTGATATGTTGGTCAAGTTCAAGAGATTGTTAGATAAGCATATGGAGGAATTTAAGATAGTGGGAGGAAGGGGTTAGATAGTCTTAGGTGTGGTTTAAAGGTCGGCACAACATGGTGGGCCGAAGGGCCTATATTGAGCTGTATTTTTCTATGGTTCTATCTGGGGGAAACCCCCGCAGTCACGGGGAGAACGTGGAAACTCCACACAGACAGCGCTGGAGGTCGGGATCGAACCTGGGTCTCTGGAGCTGTGAGGCAGCGGCACTACCTGCTGCACCACCCAACATTGCAGGGTCCTCCCTCCAGCCACACAACACCCTAACCACCCCACTCAGCCGCAACCCTAAACACGCCACCAGCAGCCAATCGCCATATCACTAAACAGGTGACCTGGCCAATCACATTGATGTTTGTGGGATCTTGCTGTGTCTCCAGGTCACATTCTGGCTCCACAGTGGCTGCCTCGGCACAAACCACCTGAAGGAGGTTTCCTACTGCTAGTGGTCAGGTGTTAAACACAGAACATAGAACAGTCCCTTTGGCCCACTATGTCTGTGCTGATCATGGTGTCAGTCCCCTGCACATTCAGGTGTCTGTCCAACAGCCTCTTAAACACCAAGTGCTTTCACCTCAACCCCCGGCAGCCTGTTTCAGGCACCCGCCGCTCTCTGTAAACGGGGAGCTTGCTCTTCTCCAGTTGCAGCAGCAGAGGGGAGGAGCCAGCAGCTTTTTTAAGGTTGTGTGATTGGCTGAGTGTGGGGTGACTCAGACACATTTCTCTATCGCAAGGATCAAGAGACCCGAAGGCTGTGTTACCTGCCTGGTGCCTGGGTTCAGGACATCTCATCTGACCTGCAGAGGAATTTGGAGTGGGAGGGGAAAGATCCAGTTGTTTTGGTCCATGTGGCCACCAACAATGTAGATAGAACAAGGAAAGAGGTTCTGTTGAGGGGATTTGAGCAGCCAGGGACTAATTAAAAAGCAGAACCAAAAAGTAATAATCTCTGGATTACTACCTGAGTCACATGCAAATTGGCACAGGGTCAATAAGATCAGATAGTTAAATGCATGGCTCAAAAATTGGTGTGGGAGAAGTGGGTTTGAATTCGTGGGACATTGGCACCAGTATTGGGGAAACAGGGAGCTGGTCTGATGGGACGGGCTCCACCTGAACCACGCTGGGACCAGGGTCGTGGCGAATCGCATAACTAGGGCTGTGGATAGGGCTTTAAGCTAAGTAGTAGGGGGGTGGGTTCAACAGATTGGAAAAGTGTGGATAAAGTAAAAGGGAAGGATAACGCAGGAGAGGTTACTGAAGTCTCCAGAAAGGGATAAGAATTTAACTTCAGGTAACATGGAGACAAATTTGAGAAGAGGGGTGGTGAATACAGGACTGAAGGTGTTATGTTTGAATGCACACAGTGTACAAAACAAGGTAGATGAGCTCATAGCGCAGTTAGAAATTGGCAGGTACGGCGTTGTGGGCATCACAGAGTCGTGGCCAAAAGAAGATCACAGCTGGGAGCCAAATGTCCAAGGATACACATCCTATCGACAAGACAGGCAGGTGGGCAGAGGGGTGGGGTGGCTCTGTTGGTAAAAAATGAAATCAAATCCTTAGCAGGAAGTGACATAGGATCAGAAAATGTAGAATCCTTGTGGGTAGAGTTAAGAAACTGCAAGGGTAAAAACGACCCTGTTGGGAGTTATAATCAGGCCTCTGAATAGTAGCCAGGACGTGGGGTACAAATTACAACAGGAGGTAGAAAAGGCAGGTAAAAAGGGCAATGTTACGGTGCTCATGGGGGATTTCAATATGAAAATAGATTGGGAAAATCAGGTAGTTACTGGATCCCAAGAGAAGGAATTTGTAGAATGCCTATGAGAAGGCTTTTTAGATCAGCTTGTGGTCGAGCCCACTAGGGGAAAAAGCAGTTCTGGATTTGGTGTTATGCAATGAACCAGATTTGATTAGGGAGCTTAAGGTAAAGGAACCCTTGGAGGCAGTGATCATCATATGATAGAATTCACCCTGCAGTTTCAGAGGGAGAAGCTAAAGTCGGACATATCAGGATTACAGTTGAATGAAGATAACTAGAGAGGCATGAGAGCGGAGCTGGCCAGAGTTGACTGGAAGGGGACCCTAGCAGGGATGATGATAGAGCAGCAATGGCAGGAGTTTCTGGGAGTAATTTGGAAGACGCAGGATCAGTTCACCCCGAAGAAGAAGCATTCTAAACAGTGGATGAGGCAACAGTGGCTGACAAGGGAAGTCAAAGACAGCATAAAAGCAAAAGAGAGAGCAAACAATATTGCAAAAATTAGTGGTAAACTAGAGGATTGGGAAGCTTTTAAAAACCAACAGAAGGCACTGAAAAAGCAATAAGGGGAGAAAAGATGAAATATGAAGGTAAAGCTAGTCAAAAATATAAAAGAGGATACCAAAAGTTTTTTCAGATATATAAAGAGAGGCAAGAGTGGACATCGGACCACTGGAGCATGACACTGGAGAGGCAGTAATGGGGAAGAAAGAAATGGTGGACGAACTGAATAAGTATTTTGCGTCAGTTTTCATTGTGGAAGACACCAGCAACGTGCCAGAAATTCGAGGGGGTCAGGGGGCAGAAGTGAGTGCAGTTGCTCTTACTAAAGAGAAGGTGCTTGGGAAGGTGGGGTAGGTGATGGCTCTGTGGGTCAGCCGGGGGTGGTGCAGGTCTGTGGGTCAGCTGGGGGTGGGTCAGCCGGGGGTGGTGCAGGTCTGTCAGTCAGCCAGGTGTGGTGCAGGTCTGTGGGTCAGCCGGGAGTGGGTCAGGTCTGTGGGTCAGCCAGGGGTGGTACAGGTCTGTGGGTCAGCCGGGGGTGGGTCAGCTGGGGGTGGGTCAGCCGGGGGTGGGTGACGGGTCTGTAGGTCAACTGGGGGTGGGTCAGCCAGTACATTCAGAGGTTACAACACGCAGAACATGTTGATCTCGTGTGCACAAACTCGGAGGTGTCAGGGACAACAGTCGGACCTAGGAGGGTCTTTGAGCTGAAACATTAGCTCCAGTCCTCCCTCCACAGATGCTCTAGAACAGACAGAGCTTGTAGTGAAGTCAGGTCAGTGTGACCGAGCACCGGCAGCCGTGGTGGTGACTGCGGTGATCAACGCCGTGTCCCTGAGGAGATTAGGTGGAGGGCAGCTGATGAGGGATTGTGCCCAGGACCCACCTCACAGCACGAGTCGGCACGAGCTGCAGCTTCCAACAGACCTGCTCTGTCACCTGCACAGCTACAGCGGATGCTAATTATCCGGGTAAGCAGAGTTTGACAATTAATACACAAAATTACCTTATGGTGTGAAACCTTCACTGACAATCTTTAAAACTTGGATAAAAATAGATCATGTGGATGGGAAGCAGCCAAAGAAAACATGGAAACAATTGAGAAGGCAGGGAGACAAAACACTGCAGAATTAGGCTCATCCTGCAGCACAGCACAGCACAGAGTCAGGGTCTCCCAGATCCTCCCGGTTCCTGAAGGTAGAAAAACAGGGAATTGGGGTCAGAGCATCAAACGTCACGGCCTCAGGTGAGGGGCATTGGGGAAGGGAATCGTTATTGCCACGGGGACAATACATTGTGTTTCTGATGCTGTGACAGATGGAGGTCAAGAAACTCCCATTGTGTAAGCATCACGGGCACTGCTGAGAGTAATAGGAACAACTCGGACTGAGAAAGACCATCAGATATTGCCTTTGCAGGGAAGAGGTGTTATCATTTCTTACTGGGCAAGTCTTTCACACGGTCAGAAACCACAGGCTCTGTTGACGATTCTTGGTTCTGTCAGCAGTCCCTGGGCTGGAAAGGTGTCTGTTTAACAACATGAATCAGTTACCAGACACTTGAACGGACCTCTCATATGCTAAGAGATGAACTCTTGACCTTCCAATCGACCTTGTGGTGGCCCTGGCACCTTATTGTTTACCCGCACTGCACCTTCTCTGTAACTGTAACCCTATATTCTGCATTCTGTTTTCCTTTGTACTACCTCGATGTACTGATGTAGGGAATGATCTGACTGGAGGGCATGCAAACAAAAGCTGTTCACTGTAGCTCAGTACATGTGACAATAATAAACCAATAAACCAGTTACCAAAATTCTTCAAATACAGAAAGATACCAGTTATGCTCCTGCTGAAGTGCAGAAGATTCAAACACCACAGAACTTAGTTAAGTCAGATCTTGAGGGGAGGGTGGAGGAGAAATGGTTGAGGCAAAGACGGATTCCTGAATCAAGCCCAACTGAGAGGCAGTTAAATAACGACGTCAGGAACAGGGTGTCAGAGGGCAGTGGACAAAGATATCCAGTAGAAACGGGTGTAAATGTAAATCACTTCATCCAATCTACAAAGGAACGGAAGGGAGTTGTGATGAGTGTGTGTCAGGCAAGGAACAGTGCGACTGGGAAAGGAACGACCCAGGATTCCACTGAACTGAGTCAAGAAACGACACCTTCCTCTGGAAGTGGATACAAAGCCAACAAGTACCTGTGAGAAGATCAAAGAGACTCAGAAAACCTAAAAATAGGTTAAATCTGTAGAATAATATGAATACATGAATCACTTTTCAGAAAGAGAGGAGCAGTGTGGTGTATTAAATGTTCGACATATGGCCACATACACAGTTAGCTGTGGCCATATGCAATAAACAAGGTATATGTACCCGACAGATTGCTACGTCTGCTACCCATTTATAACATTGCTGGCACTACATACAGGCAGAATAAGAAGCCACACGTACATTCACACAAATCTGGGCCACATATCCAAGCTCTAAATCTAAGACACAGACCTGGGCCCCAAATCAACACGCCGACAAATCTCCAAGGGACAATACATTAGACCACGTTTCTGGGCAGCATTTCGGGGCTTGGAAGTAAAAGAAGAGCCTTTGGAGCACATTCCCAGGACTGGGAATACTGGGACAATAAGATTACCCAATGCCGAGGCTGCTCTGTGACGGAAACCATTTCCATGCTTTTGCTTCAGCTGAGACTCTCCTGAACAAATCCCCTCGTTCTCAGTCCGGGAACCCGTGGACCCCACAATCCACATTCTCCCCTGTGTCTGAAGTACTCTCTGAACGCAAAAACCAAACTGCTGGGGGAGCTCAGTGGGTCAGGCAGCATCTGTGGAGGGAAACGGACAGTCAACATTTTGGGTCGAGACCCTTCATCTGCCCTGAAAGACCAGAGGGGAGATGGTCAGTGTAAAGAGGTGGGGGGACGGGGTGGGGCCAGAGCTGGCAGGCGATGGGTGGATGCAGGTGAGGGGGTGGGCATAGGCAGATGGAGGAGGGGAGAGAGGGAATGGTGACGGAGGCTGGGAAGGTTTCGACTTGAAACGTCAACCATCCATTTCCCCACAGATGCTGCTCGACCTGCTGAGTTCCTCCAACAGTCTGGTTTCTGCTCCAGATTCCAGTCTCTTGTATCTCGTTTCTCTGAACGGCCTGGCTCCAGTTTTAACAAGATGACATTTTATTCCACGAATAATACGTGTATTTCTTACAGTCTACTGTGTTGCAAACGTCATTCACAATTTTCAGTGAGGTTTCCCCGAGGTACGATCTGCCTGGGTTGCTGGGACTGGTGGCTGTGCTGTGGGGGGTGCTGGTTTCTCAGGGACAGAACCACACCCCACTGCTTGGATTCCTCTCCCTCACTGGCCGTTACTGGAGTATGAGGCTGTGAAAGACCCCACTGCACCACAGCTCTTGCTGTGTTCCGGAGGAGACAGCAGACATTCAGAGTCCCCACATTTAACAGAGGTTACTCCGTGTGTGGGCAGTGTCCACCCCACATCAGTCACCTCATCCCCTGTTCCCAAATCCAGGGATTTCTTCCGCTATGTTGTTCTTGTTCCCACCAGACCGTGCACTCAGTGGATCATCCTCTGTAATTCCTCACCTCCAATGAGATTTCATCACCGGGCACACCTTCCCCTCCCTCCCCGTTCAAATTCCAAAAGGACCATTCCCTCCACGACATTCAAACCCCTTCCCCCACCTCCACCAACTCCTCCCCTTCTCATGGTACCTTCCCATGTGCGACACTGGCCCTTTTACCTCCCCTGAGCTGATTCCAAGGATCCAAATGCTCCTTCCCGGTGAAGCAGTGATTTACTTGCACTTCCTCTAACCCAGTGTCCTGCATTTGGTGTTTACCATGGGGTCTCTTCACTGGAGAAACCACACACAGACTGGGTGACCACTCTGTGGAACATCTGCGTTGTCTGGGGTGACCCTGAGCTTCCCGTTGCCACATAATTCCCCCTCCCACTCCCATTATTCCCTAACTGCCGGCATTACATTAAATTCAAGAATGGCAGATAACCAGTCATTTCAATCTTCCCCCTCCCACACTTCTGACACACCTTCTCCTGACACACCTCCACATGACACACTTATGTCTGACAGCGGACAGAGCCACTGCCTCACAGCTCCAGAGACCCAGGTTCAATCCCAACCTTGGGCGCTGTCTGTGTGGAGTTTGCACGTTCTCCCTGTGACCACATCCCTGGTTTCCTCCCACATCCCAGCGACGTGCAGGGTCAGTGGGTTGATTGCTCTGATGGGATTGGTGGGTATTTGGGACGATAGATTACAGTGAAACTTCATGGGGAATGGGATTGTTCCTTGAGCCAGTGTAACCTCGATTGGCTGAATGGCCTCCTATTTTAAAAGGAAATATGGAGACAGGAACAGATATTGTTTGGCAGAAGTGTACTATTTGTAGGTGGGCTGCTTGACTGACCAATGCAGTGGGTTGTGTCCAAAGAGAAGGCAGATCTCCATTCCCCAAGCACATGGCTTGAAGCTGGAGGATTTGGCTGGGCTCGGTCTGGGTGGAATGAACAGTGGTGCCCCAGAACCCAAACCACAAGGTGACAACCGTTATGTAACTGGGAAAGATTCTACAGAATACAAGAGCTGAACGCGTGAAAATAAACCATCACCAGCTTGTGGTGACTCATTGTGTCGGTGTGGGAAAGGGCGCCAGCCTCCTCAGGGTTCCTGCCCCTCCGCACTGGGCACCGAGAATGTTGTTCAGTAGTTTTCTGAATGGCCCGGGTGAGGGAGAGAAGGCCCCCACGGGCAGGAGGGAACAGAACAGTGAGCAGAAAGTGAGGCTGAGAATAAAAATCCTGATGTGGCCTTTGAAACTAATTCTTCACAAACCTGGAGTTGAGGTGGAATGAAGGGGTCCACTTGTTCTGAACACTAAGTCGAGAAACAGCTGAACCCATCAAGCATTTCTTCACACGGCAGAGGATGCAGCCTCACAGAAACAGAGGAACGTCTTGGGACAACTCACTTGGGACACAGCTCCACATGTCCAGAGAGCTTTGGGAAGGAGCTCTCCACAGCACAGCTGTGCACACAGGAGGCCACAAATGGAAAGTTCAGCCTGCTGATGGGTCATGGGAAGGGAAACTGGGTCAGCCGAGTGAGAGCACAGAGGGAACGGGATGGACCAAGGGAGGCCATACAGGAACTGTGCTGACAAACTGCCCACAGGACATTCAGTCTGCAGAACAAAGCAGAAGCTGAGGGGAGGTGCTGCTGAGATCTTCTGCAAATCCCTGGATTCTGGGAGAATCCCAGAGGACACCACGTCCCATAACACAGTTAGTGAAGATACGGGGGGAGAGTCTGACCGAAGGGGCCATGTAAGAGAAGTTTTAAAACATGGTTTTAATATTCCTTCCAGCTGCTCTTGGTTCTCCCACTTTTCCAGGGCCAGGCACCGCTGTGTTACCACAGGGGAGCAGAAGAAAAACTGATTGTGCAGCTGAGGATGGAGACATCGGAATGGGAAAGGCCCAGAGGGTGTGAGCTGGAACACTTTGAGATAGGTTTACAGAGGCCACTTCCTCTATGGCAGTTTCTTCCCTCACAGGCAAGCTCACCAACACTCAGAATCAGAGACCCATCCCGGAGACCTGATCCGGAG
Organism: Pristis pectinata; assembly: GCF_009764475.1. Classification (NCBI taxonomy): domain Eukaryota; kingdom Metazoa; phylum Chordata; class Chondrichthyes; order Rhinopristiformes; family Pristidae; genus Pristis; species Pristis pectinata. The sequence continues at coordinate 843,016 of NC_067410.1, read as the reverse complement.
ACCCATCCTGGAGACCCAGCAGAGACACTCTCATGTCTCAATCTCTTGGGAAATTGCTGAATGGAGACACAAGAGATTCTGCAGATGCTGGAATCTGGAGCAACATACTAGGTAGTGTAGCAGTTAGCGTAATGCTATTAGAGGGCCAGAAACCCAGGTTCAATTCCGGCCGCTGTCTGTAAGGAGTTTGTACATTCTCCCCGTGTCTGCATGGGTTTCCTCCGGGTGCTCCGGTTTCCTCCCACATTCCAAAGACGTAGGGGTTAGGAAGTTGTGGGCGTGCTATGTTGGCGCCGGAAGCATGGTGACACTTGCGGGCTGCCCCCAGAACACTCTACACAAAAGATGCATTTTTTCGATGTACATGTGACTAATAAAGAAATCTTATCTTAAAAGCTGGAGGAACTCAGCAGGTCAGGCAGCATTTGTGGAGGGAACTGGACAGTTGATGTTTCGGGTCGAGACCCTTCATCTGGACTCATCTGGAAATAAAATGCTCAGATATACAGAAGGAACTTGGGGTGCAAGTACTTAGATAAGGTGATAGAGAAGGCGGATGGCATTCCTGCTTTCATGGGTCGGGGCATTGAGTACAAGAGTCAGGAAGTCATGTTGCAGCTGTACAAAACTTTGGTTGGTCCACACGTGGAGTATTGTGTGTAGTTCTGGTCGTCACATTACAGGAAGGATGTGGAGGCTTTGGAGAGGGTGCAGAAGAGGTTCACCAGGATGCTGCCTGGATTAGAGGGCATGAGCTATGAGGAGAGGTTGGACAAACTTGGGTTGTTTTCTCTGGAGCAGTGGAGAACAAGGGGGGATCTGATAGAAGTTTATAAAGTTATGAGAGGCACAGATAGCATAGACAGTCAGAGTCTATTTCCCGGGATGGAAATGTCAAACACTAGAGGACATAAGTCTAAGGTGAGAGGGGAAAGTTTAAAGTAGATTTATGAGATTTTGTTTTACAGAGAGCGGTGGGTGCCTGGAACAGGCTGCCAGGGGAGGTGGTGGAGGCAGATACATTTAACAGGCATTTAGACAGACAGGTGAACAGGTGGGGAATGGAGGGATATGGACTGTGTGCAGGCTGATGGGATTAGTTTGAATTATATCATGCTCAGCACAGAAATTGTGGGCCAAATGGCCTGTTCTATGTTTCATCCCCTCCCTTCTTTCCTCTCCCGTACATCCTCCCTCCGTCTCACCACAGATACTGCAGCCTCTGCTCCATCGGCTGCCTACCCCATTACTCCCCTGCATCAGGGGGGCTCCGTCCCCACTCCCTCCCTCCACCCGCAGCTGTAAGAGGCTGCTACAGCAGAGGTCATGTGCCAGTGCAGGGTGTAGTGTGAGGGGGCTCCAGTGCAGGCTGCAGGGTGAGGGGGCTCCAGTGCAGGGTACAGTGTGAGGGGGCTCCAGAGGCCACTACAGCAGAGGAGGTGATACTTCCTCCTGCTGTTCCTCCCCCGCCAATGAATGCAGTGGTCCTGACAGAGGTCCCTCGACAACTCTGCCAGTCTGCAATTCTCCGTGCCCTGCTGCTGAGCGAAAGCTCCCCAGCTCTCTGCTGTAGTCTCCCACTCATTCCCTTAAGGGCCGATGCATTTGATTTGTATTCCGCACAGGGCAATGACACTCACAATCCACTTAACATTGCAGGGGTCTCCCAGGAGTGATCCATCCTCACACAGAAGGCAAGATACACAATTCAAACACGGGGCGCCTCAGATGAAGAAACAGGGCACAGCAAGATCACACAATTGCCCCTCCCACAGTGACCCTCAGTACCGACCCCCCACAGTGTGACCCTCCCTCAGTACTGCCCCCCCACAGTGTGACCCTCCCTCAGTACTGCCCCCCACAGTGTGACCCTCCCTCAGTACCACCCCCCCCCCACAGTGTGACCCTCCCTCAGTACCACCCCTTTTTTTTAAATGGATAATCACCATGTTTATTATAAAATTGAATTTTACGGGATTCTGATGTATAACGAGGTGTGGCAGCTGAGACCAGATTGGTACACAACCAACAGCATGATGGGATCTCCCTCAGTACCACCCCTCTCAGTGTGACCCTCCCTCAGTACTGCCCCTCCCACAGTGTGACCCTCCCTCAGTACTGCCCCTCCCTCAGGGGTGGTGTTACAACCAGAGGGAGGTGGGGGGTATTTGAAGGATGTGAGAGAACCAGCAGTTTGCCCCAGTACAGCACAGTCCACAGATGCAGAGCTGGGGGAGGGGGGTGAAGGTGGCTACAAGAAAGTTGGGGCTGCACTGGGGGTGAGAGGTGAGGAAACATTGCAGATTGGAGAATGGGATGAGCAGTGCAGGGTGCAGTGTGAGGAGGCACCAGTGCAGGCTGCAGTGTGAGGGGGTTCCAATGCAGGGTGCAATTTGAGGCAACCCTAGTGCAGGGTTCAGTGAGATGGGGCTGCAGTGCAGGGTTCCATTTCAGGCTGCAGTGTGAGGGGGCTGTAGTGGAGGGTCTCTCTCACAGTCTCTCTCTCACCTTCACACACACTCTCTCCCTCCCTCCCACACACTCTCCCTCACACAGTCTCACCCTCTCTCCCTCCCTCACACACACTCCCTCCCTCACACTCTCTCCCTCCCCCTCACACACACCCTCCCTCACACCCTCCCTCCCTCCCTCACACCCTCCCACATGGAGTCTCTCGCTCACACACAGGTGCACGGTGGCGGCGGGTGATCGGGACCAGCGCCGAGGAAGGGGGTTATCCCCCGGGACCGCTCCTCCTCCCCCTCCGCGTCGCTCCTGCGGCCGGCAGCCTGTTTCCAGCTGCAGCGAGCGGGAGGCGGCAGCGCTGCGGAGCGAGGCGGCGGGCGGCGGGCGGCCGGGCTGTGGTGAGTGTCGGGCTGTGGGGGACGGGGCGACCACCACCCAGGAGCTGCCCCACCCGGTCCCCGGCGCCACAGCAAGGTAGTGCCGGGACGAGCCGTGACGGCGGGGTCCCGGGCGGCTGTGTCCGGGGAGGGGGGAGCACCGTCCCATTCCGGCCCCGCAACCTCCCACAGCACAGACCGAGGCCACTCGGCCCGTCATGCCCGTGCCAGCCCACCCCACCTCCCCCTGCCCACTTCCCATTGAATCTGCTCCCGTGGGTTAAAGGATTCCCTCGCTGAGGGAGCGCCGCACTGTGGGGGGCGGTACTGAGGGAGCGCCGCACTGTGGGGGGCGGTACTGAGGGAGCGCCGCACTGTGGGGGGCGGTACTGAGGGAGCGCCGCACTGTGGGGGGCGGTACTGAGGGAGCGCCGCGCGCTGGAAGGGGCAGTGAGGGAGCGCCGCCTTGTCCAGTGTTGCGGCGGGAACTGATGTTGGGTGCCCGGTGCTTGTTCAGGGAAGGGCTGCGTTTCAGTAGCACCTTCCACTTCCCCTGTGGATCTTCCCGAACACGCGTCGGCCGGTCGGGAAGTTTGGGAAGGGCGGTGGTGTCGATTCACCAGAAGCAGGTCGGTTGGACCTGGTGGTGACCGGGGGGGGGGAGGGGTCCGGCGAGACCGGGTAGTGTTCAGGGGTACCGGGGGGGTGTTCGGGGGGAACAGGTGGTGTTCGAGGGGACCGTGGGGGGGGGGTGTTCAGGGGGGCCCAGGGGGGTCCCGGGGGGGTGTTTGGGGGGGGACGACCGGGGGTGTCGTGGGGACCGTGGGGGGGGGTGTTCAGGGGGGTCCCGGGGGGTCCGGGGGCCGTGTTCTGGAGGGGGGTGTCCGAGCTGAAGCAAGGTGAACGTGCAGGAGAGGGAGGTGGAGAGTATCATGTTGCAGGTGGATTTGTACAGCAGTGTCCTGCTGCATTTATGTAGCGCCCTGGACGATTGTGGGATGGTCTGGTCTCCTTGTAAAGGAGGAAGCGCAGTGAAGGTTCAGCGACTGAATGCTGGGATGTTGGGTTTGGCAGTGCAGACAAGCTGCACGGACTGGCTCAGGATGGTCCTGAGTTCAGAAGAACCAGCGGTGGTTGTGTTGTGTTACCACCGGTACCAAACACAGGTCCGGCTGTGGTCAGCGGGAGTGCTGCGGGTGGCTGTGGTCATTGCACTACAGGAGGGGGGGGGGTCAGCAACACGGGGTCATCAGAGGTTCACCAGGGTGTTGCCTGGATTGGAGGGTCCCGCTGATAGTGGGGGGGGGGGGGGGTGGTGAGGGCTGTGGTCACTGGGGGAGAGGGGGTGTTATCATGTGGGGGAGGGGGTACCTCCGGTCCTACCCCACCATTGACTCCTATCCCTCCGGTCCTACCACACCATTGACTCCCCTCCCTCCAGTCCCATAGACTGTGTGCTGGTGGGGGCATCCACACCTCAGTCCTGGTGTGTAACGTAAATCGGGAGGGGCATTGAGATGTGGGAATCTGGAGGGAGGGGCTCTGGGAGGGGCAGGATGGGGGTAGGGATGGAATCCAGTGAGGGAGTTAGTTCATTCAGGCGAGGTATCTGGGGCCACAGGAGCTCACCAGCTGACCCGAGAGACTTGGGGGAGACTCCATTTCCCTTCCATTTCACAGCGACCAGGCGTGAACTTTTCTGACCTCGGGGCGTCCCGATGGGGAGCAAGGCCAATGGGACAAGGAGTAACTCCTGTTCGTGGCCAACCAGACAGCATCAGGCAGTGCAGGGGACGGCGGTTCCTCAGTGAAACCAACAACAGACATTTCCCATTGATCACTGGAAACATTCTGGTCAGGCAGCGACTGTGGAGGGAGAAACACTTGGTGGGTCAGGCAGCGACTGTGGAGGGGGAAACATAATGTTTCATGTGGTTGAGCTTTTGTCAGAACTGGGAAAAGTTCAGAATCAGGTTTATTATCACTGACGTATGAAGTGAAATGTGTTGTTTTGCGGCAGCCATACAGTGGAAAGACACAAAATTACCCTAAAGTACAAAATCAATAAATAGTGCAAAAGAAAAGGAATAATGAGGTAGTGTTCATGGGTTCATGGACCGTTCAGAAATCTGATGGTGGAGGGGAAGAAGCTGTTCCTGAATCGTTGAGTGTGGGTCTTCAGGCTCCTGCACCTCCCCCCCCCCCCCCCCCCCAATAGTAGTAACGAGAAGAGGGCATGTCCCAGATGGTGAAGGTCTTTAGTGATGGATCCCACCTTCTGAGGCACCACCTCTTGAAGATGTCCTCAATGGTGGGGAGTTTTGTGTCCATGATGGAGCTGACTGAGTCTACAACCCTCTTCAGCCTCTTGCAATCCTGTGCATTGGAGCCTCCATACCAGGCGGTGATGCAACCAGTCAGAATGCTCTCCACCGCACATCTGTAGAAATTCATAAAGGTCTTTGGTGACATACCAAATCTCCTCCAACTCCTAACAAAGTAGAGCCGCTGGCATGCCTTCTTCATGATTGCATCAATGTGTTGGGTCCAGGATAGATCCTCCGAGGTGTTGACGCCCAGGAACTTGAAGCTGCTCACCCTTTCCACTGCTGATCCCTCAATGAGGACTGGTCTGTGTTCTCCTGACTTCCCCTTCCTGAAGTCCACAGTCAGTTCCTTGGTCTTGCTGACATTGAGTGTGAGGTTGTTGTTGTACACCACTCAACCAGCTGATCTATCTCACTCCTGTACACCGCCTCATTGCTATCTGAGATTCTACCAACAACAGTGGTGTCATCGGCCAATTTATAGATGGGGTTTGAGCTGTACCTAGCCCCACAGTCATGTGTAGAGAGAGCAGAGCAGTGGGCTAAGCACGCATCCTTGAGGTGCGCCTGTGTTGATTGTCAGTGAGGAGGACATGTTACTGCTGATCCGCACTGACTGTGGTCTCCTGATAAGGAAGGCGAAGATCCAGTTGCAGAGGGAGGTACAGAGGCCCAGGTTTTGAAGCTTGTTGATTAGTACTGAGAGGACGATGGTAGCTGAAGGGAGTGCCTCTGACAGGACAGAGACCGGGGGAGACTGTATGATATGTGGAGGGGGTGCTGACTGAGGGATGGGGTGGGCTTGGTAACAGCCGCTCATCTCTTATTTCCGATTTCCAGCAACTCCTGTGTTCTGCCCCTCACGGTTCCAGACTCCCTCCTACACCCACCTCCCTTGGACGGATCAGCCGGCAGCAACAAACTGCACCCCCACCCGACAGCCAGTGCCACCACCACTGGCAACCATAGAATGGTACAGGACAGAAACCAGCCCCATCCCCGCCCACTACAGGCTGACTGTGGTGCCCAGTCCCACACACAGAGATTCTACCCTGTCTCTGCCCCTCATAACTTTATAAGCCTCTGAGGTCACATCTGAGGGACAGACAGACGGGGTGGGGCAGGTGTCCAGGATGGATGGACAGGGGGTGGAGGTGGGGCGGGGTGTCTGGGATGGGTGGACAGGGGGTGGGGGGTGGGACAGGTTGTCTGGGACGGATGGACAGGGTATTGGTTTATTATTGTCACTTGTACAGAGGTGCAGTGAAAAACTTGTTTTACAAACCAGTCGTGCAGGTCAATTCATTACACAGTGCAGTTACATTGAGTTAGTACAGAGTGCATTGATGTAGTACAGGTAATAACAGTACAAAGTGTCACAGCTACAGAGAAAGTGCAGTGCAATAAGGTGCGAGGTCACAACAAGGTAGATCATGAGGTCATAGTCCGTCTCATCGTATAAGGGAACCGTTCAATAGTCTTATCACAGTGGGGTAGAAGCTGTCCTTAAGTCTGGTGGTACGTGCCCTCAGGCTCCTGTATCTTCCACCCAATGGAAGACGGGAGGTGGGTGGGGTTTTTGGTTATGCTGGCTGCTTCACCAAGACAGTGAGAGGTAAAGACAGAGTCCAAGGAGTGAAGGCTGGTGTCCGTGATGCGCTGGGCTATGTCCACAACTCTCTGCAGTTTCTTGCGGTCCTGGGCAGAGCAGTTGCCGTACCAAGCCGTGCTACATCCAGATACATCTTTCTATGGTGCATTGGTAAAAGTTGGTGAGAGTCAAAGGGGACAAACCAAATTTCTTTAGCCTCCTGAGGAAGTAGAGGCGCTGGTGAGCTTTCTTGGCCGTGGCTTCTAAGTGGGGCCATGGGGTGGGGTTGGGGCAGGGTGTCTGGGACAAACGGGGTTGGGTGGGGTGTCCGGGGCAGCATCATTGGGGGACACGGTGCACAGGCACTGGGCAGCAACAAATACACACTTCTTTAAGGCACAACAGAAGCAGTTGTTCAACCATGGATCACAGTAGAAATTGTTCAACTGATAGAAGAGAACTATAAAGGTCCCAGACAAAAACTACACTGAAGCCAAGGATTAGGAGTATTTCAGAATTCAGTGAAGGAGGGCTGAGAAATTGCAAAAGGCAGTGGAACTGTAAAGTGAGCTTGTGACAGGGAGAAAGCAGACTGCAGGAGCTTCCATGGGTGTGTGATAAGGAACGGACAAATGAGAGTAAAAGGCAGAGACGGGAGAACTCGTGACAGGGAATGACAAATGCCGAGGCATTAAACAAGGACTTTGTGTCTGTCTTCGGGGAATAAGATGCAGAAATACTGAGAACCGAAGGTCCAGTGTTAAGGAGGAGCAGAGGAAATCGGTATCAGTAATGCTCCTGGAGACGTCAATGTGAAAACAGATACGTCCCAAGGGCCTGATGATTCACGTTCCAGAGACTGAAGGGGTTACCGATGGACAAGGTGACGTCTGGTTATCTCCTCCAAAACTGCAGATTCTAGAATGTTCCTGCAGGTTGGAGGGTAGTAAGTGCTGCTTAAAGGAGGGAGGGAGAAATCCGGGACCTGTTAGAGCAGGGGCAGTGTGATCCTCTGGGAAGGGAATCGGGACTGAAACATTGATTGGAATCCTTCCAATCTGTGCAGTAGAGGGGGCGAGGGCACCTGTGGAAGGACTGGGATTGGTTTATTATTGTCACATACACCGAGATACAGTGGAAAAACTTCTGCTTGTGTGCCATCCAGACAGATCATTCCATATGTAACTACATCGTGGTAGTGAAAAGGTAAACAGGATGCAGAATAAAGTGTTACAGTTACAGAGAGTGCAGTGCAGGCAGACAATAAGGTGCAAGGGCCACAATGAGTTGGGAGATCAAGGGTTTATCTTTAGTGTCTGAGAGTCTGATAACAACAGGATAGAAGCTGTCCTTGAGCCTGGTGGTACGTGCTTTCAGGCTTTTGTATCTTCTGCCCTGTGGGAGGGGGGAGAAGAGAGAATGTCCAGGGTGGGAGTGGTCCTTGATTATGTCGGCTGCTTTCCTGAGGCAGCGGGAAGTGTAGACGGAGTCAATGGAGGGGAGGCTGGTTTCTGTGATGCGCTGGGCTGTGTCCACAACTCTTGCAATTTTTTGCAGTCTTGGGCAGAGCAGTTGCCATACCAAGCCGTGATACATCCGGCTAGGATGCTTTCTGTGGTGCATCTGTAAAAATTGGTGAGTGTCATCAAGGAGATGCCAAATCTCTGAGGAAGTTGAGGTGCTGGTGAGCTTTCTTGGCCGTGGTGTCTATGTGGGTGGACCAGGACAACTTGTTGGTGATGTTTACACCTGAGAACGTGAAGCTCTCAACCACCTCCACCTCAGCACCTTTGACACAGACAGGGGCGCGTACTCCGCCCTACTTCCTGAGGTCAGTCACCAGTTCTTTTGTTTTGCCGACATTGAGGAAAAGTTGTTGTCATGGCACCATGTCAGTAGGTTCTCTATCTCCTTCCTGTACTCTGTCTTGTTGTTTGAGATCTGGCTCACTACGGTGGTGTCATCTGCAAACTTATAGATGGAGTTAGAGCAGAATCTGGCCACGCAGTCATCTGTATAGGGAGTAGAGTAAGGGGCTGAGGATGCAGTTTTGTGGGGCACCGGTGTTGAGGATAATCATGGAGAAGGTTTTGTCACCAATCCTTACTGATTGCAGTCTGTTGGTTAGGCAGCATAGTCTGATTAGGGACAGTCAGCATGGCTTTGTGAGGGGCCGGTTGTGCCTCATGAGCCTGACTGAATTCTTAGAGAATGTGACAAAGCACATTGATGAAGGTAGAGCAGTGGATGTGGTGTACATGGAGTTTAGTAGGGTGTTTGATAAGGTTCCCCATGATGGGCTCATTCAGAAGGTCAGTAGGCATGGGATCCAGGGAAACATAGCCGTGTAGATTCAGAATTGGTTCGCTCATAGAAGGCAGAGGGTGGTTGTAGATGGAATGTATTCTGCCTGGAGATCAGTGACCAGTGGTGTTCTGCAGGGATCTGTTCTGGGACCCCTGCTCTTTGTGATTTTTATAAATGACTTGGATAAGGATGTGGAAGGGTGGGTTAGTAAGTTTGCAGATGACACGAAGTTTGGTGGTGGATAGTGTAGAAGGTTGTCGAGGTTTACAATGGAACATTGATAGGATGCAGAGCTAGGCTGAGAAGTGGCAGATGGAGTTCAACCCGGAAAATTGTGAAGTGATACACTTTGGAAGATCGAATTTGAAGGCAGAATACAAGGTTAATGGCAGGACTCTTAGCAGTGCGGAGGAACAGAGGGATCTTGGGGTCCACGTCCGTAGGTCCCTCAAGGTTGCCGCGCAAGTTGATAGGGTGGTTGAGAAGGTGCATGGTGTGTTGGCCTTCATTGGTCAGGGGATTGAGTTCAAGAGCCGCGAGGTAATGTTCCAGCTCTATAAAACATGGTTAGACCACACTTGGAGTATTGTGTTCAAGAAGGAGCCCGGCAGCCGTTGGAGCAGCAGTTCCCTTTCAGGTACGGTGAATGTATTTAAATGGCTTAACAAGTGGAGGGCAACTGAAGGGTTAAACAGAGTGTTGGGCGATTGATTAGGGGGAGTGTATACTTGAGATAATTGGCAGATACAAATATAAGGAGGAGTAACTGAAGAGGAACGGCCAGTGTGAGGGGCCCAGGGTAAGAGTGGAGCTTTGAGGCTTTGGCTCAAGAGGCTTCAGCGAGCAGAGGCTGAGGAAGAGCTAGCACCCTGAGAGGTGTAAGGCTGGTAAGTTCCTTTAATTTAATTAACTTAGGAGTAGGTAGTGAAGGCAGCAGTTAGGGCAGTCGAGTGGTCCATATGCGGTATGTGGGAAGTCAGGGACAGCTCGCTTGTCCCTGGGGACTACACCTGTAAAAGGTGCATCCAGCTGCAGCTCCTGACAAACTGAGTTAGGGAGCTGGAGCTGGATGAACTCCGGATCATTCATGAGGCAGAGGCAGAAATAGACAGGAGTTTCAGGGAGATAGTCACCCCTAAAAGTCATGAGGCAGGTAGCTGGGTGACTGTCAGGAAAGGGGAGGGGTATAGACCAGAAGAGCAGAGCACCCCTGTGGCCGTTCCCACCAACAATAAGTATACCGTTCTGGGTACTGCTGGTGGGGACGACCTACCAGGGACAAGTTGTAGTGGTCGAGTCTCTGGCACCGAGGCAGGACCCTCATCTCAGATAGGAGGGATGGTAAAGAGGAGAGCAGTAGTGATAGGGGATTCAATAGTTAGGGGGGCAGATAGGAGATTCTGTGGGAGAGATCGAGAATCCCGGATGGTCTGTTGCCTCCCTGGTGCCAGGGTCCGTGATATCTCAGATCGAGTTCTCGATATTCTCAGGAGGGAGGGTGAGCAGCCAGATATTGTGGTCCACGTAGGGACCAATGATGTGGATAGGAAGGAGGAGGAGGTCCTGCAAAGAGTTTAGAGAATTAGGTGCAAAGTTGAAGGACAGGACCTCCAAGGTTGCAATCTCAGGATTGCTACCAGTGCCACGTGCTAGTGAGGCTAGAAGTAGGAGGATCATGCAGCTAAATACATGGCTAAGGAGATGGTGCAGGAGGGAGGGCTTCAGGTTTCTGGACAATTGGGCTTTGTTCCAGGGAAGGTGGGACATGTTCTGACAGGACGGTTTGCACCTGGACTGGAGGGGGACTAACATTCTTGTGGGTAGGTTCGATAGTGCTGCTCTTGGGGGTTTAAACTAGATTTGCAGGGGGAGGGGAACCAGAGTGTTAGAGCAGATAGTGAGGTGGAGGAGGAAAATGGTCATGCGAGGACTGCAGGTATCGACAGAAACCAAAGCTTTGTACCTGATAGAAATGTTCTCAGGTGCATCTATTTCAATGCAAGGAATATTTTAGGTAAGGCAGATGAGTTTAGGGCATGGATTGGCACGTGGGATTACAATGTTATTGCTATTAGTGAGACTTGGTTGCAGGAGGGGCAGGACTGGCAGCTTAATGTTCCGGGGTTCCGTTGTTTCAGACGTGATAGAGGGGGAGGGATGAAAGGGGGAGGAGTGGCGTTACTGGTCAGGGAACAGATCACAGCCGTGCGTAGACAGGACAGCCCAGAGGGCTCGTCTACTGAGGCCATAAAGGTGGAGCTGAGGAACAGGAAAGGTGTATTATAGACGACCCAATAGTCAGAGAGAATTGGAGGAACAAATCTGTAGGGAGATAGCAGACCGATGTAAGAAACAAAGGTTGTAGTAGTAGGGGATTTTAACTTTCCACATATTGACTGGGACTCCCACACTGCGAAAGGGTTGGATGGCTTGGAATTAGTCAAATGTGTTCAGGAAAGTTTTCTAAATCAATATATAGAGGTACCAATGAGAGAGAATGCAATATTTAATCTCCTATTAGGGAACCAGACAGGTCAGGTGACAGAAGTATGTGCAGGTGAGCATTTTGGGTCCAGTGACCATAATGTCATTAGTTTCAAGTTACTTATGGATAAGGACAGGTCTGGTCCTCGGGTTGAGGTTCTAATTGGAGAAAGGCCAATTTTGTGGAAATGAGAAAGGATCTAGGAAGAGTGGATTGGGATGAGTTGTTTTCTGGCAAGGATGTGCTCAGTAAGTGGAAGGCCTTCAAAGGTGAAATTTTGAGAGTGCAGATTTTGCATGTTCCTGCCAGGATTAAAGACAAAGTTAACAAGCATAGGGAACCTTGGTTTTCAAGGGATATTGGCGATCTGGTTAAGAAAAAGAGAGAGGTGTATAGCAGGTATAGGCAACTAGGAACAAATGAGGGACTTGAAGAGTATAGAAAAAGTTAAAAATACTGAAAAAGGAAATCAGGAAGGCAAAAAGAAGACATGAGGTTGCTTTGGCAGATAATGTGAAGGTAAACCCGAAGGGTTTCTACAAGTATATGAAGAATAAAAGGATAGTAAGGGACAAAATTGGTCCCCTAGAAGATCAGAGTGGTCATCTATGTGTGGAGCCTCAGGAGATGGGGGAGATCTTAAACAATTTTTTTGCGTCAATATTTACTCAGGAAACTGGCATAGTGGATATGGAAGGAAGGGAAACAAGCAGTAGTGTCATGGAACGTAGAGAGATTAAAGAGGAGGAGGTGCTTGCTGCCTTACAGCGAATAAAGGTAGATAAATCTCCCGGGCCTAATAAGATATTTCCTCGGACATTGAGAAAGACTAGTGTAGAAATTGCAGGGGCCCTGGCAGATATATTTAAAATGTCCTTAGCCACAGGTGCGGTGCCGGAGGACTGGAGGGTAGCTCATGTAGTTCCATTGTTTAAAAAGGGATCTAAAAGTAAACCAGGTAATTACAGGCCAGTGAGCCTGACATCAGTAGTGGGTAAATTATTGTAAGGTGATCTGAGAGATCGGATATACGAGTATTTGGACAGCCAAGGGTTGATTAAGGATAGTCAGCATGGCTTTGTGCGTGGTAGATCATGTTTAATGAATCTTGTAGCGAGGAGGTTACCAAGAAAGTAGATGAAGGAAAGGCTGTGGATGTTGTCTATGTGGACTTTAGTAAGGCCTTTGACAAGGTCCACATGGTAGGTTAGTTCAGAAGGTTCAGACACTAGGTATCCATGGAAAGGTTGTAAACTGGATTTCAAATTGGCTGTATGGGAGAAGACAGAGAGTGGTTGTGGACGATTGTTTCTCAGACTGGAGGCCGGTGACTAGTGGTGTGCCTCAGGGATCTGTGCTGGGGCCATTGTTGTTTGTTGTATATATCAATGATCTAGACGATAATGTGGTAAATTGGATTAGTAAATTTGCGGATGACACTAAGATTGGAGGTGTAGTGAACAGCGAGGAAGGCTTTCAAAGCTTGCAGAGGGATCTGGACCAACTGGAAGAATGGGTCAGAAAATGGCAGATGGAATTTAATGGAGACAAGTGAGGTGTTGCATTTTGGAAGGACAAATTAAGGGAGGACATACACAGTAAATGGTAGGGCACTGAGGAGTGCAGAGGAACAAAGGGATCTGGGAGTTCAGATACATAATTCCTTGAAAGTAGAGTCACAGGTAGACAGGGTTGTAAAAAAGGCTTTTGGCATCCTGGCATTTATAAATCAAAGTATTGAGTATAGGAGTTGGAATGTTTTGGTGAGGTTGTATAAGTCATTGGTGAGACCAAATTTAGAATATTGTGTGCAGTTCTGGTCGCCGAACTACAGGAAGGATGTCAGTAAGATTGAAAGAGTGCAGAGGAGATTTACAAGAATGTTGTCGGGTCTTCAGGAGTTGAGTTATAAGAAAAGATTAAGCATGTTAGGACTTTATTCCTTGGAGCGGAGAAGATTGAGGGGAGGTATGGTAGAGGTTTATAAAATGATGAGGAGCATAGACAGGGTTAATGCAAGTAGGCTCTTTCCACCTGGATTAGGAGAGATAAGTACGAGAGGACATGGCTTTAGGGTGAAAGGGGAAAGGTTTAGGGGGAACATTAGAGGGAACTTCTCAAAGAGTGGTGGTAGTGTGGAATGAGCTGCCATCTGATGTGATAAATGCGGGCTCGCTCTTAATTGTTAAGAGTAAATTGGATAGATACATGGACGAGAGAGGTCTGGAGGAGTATGGGCTGGGGGCAGGTAAATGGGACTAGCAGAATAACGTTTCGGCACAGACTAGAAGGGCCGAATGGCCTGTTTTCTGTGCTGTAGTTTTCTATGGTTCTATGGTAGGACATACACAGTAAATGGTAGGGCACTGAGGAGTGCAGAGGAACAAAGAGATCTGGGAGTTCAGATACATAATTCCCCGAAAGTGGCGTCACAGGTAGACAGGGTTGTGAAGAAGGCTTTTGGCATCCTGGCATTTATAAATCAAAGTATTGAGTATAGGAGTTGGGATGTTATGGTGAGATTGTATAAGATATTGGTGAGGCCAAATTTGGAGTATTGTGTGCAGTTCTGGTCACCTAACTATAGGAAGGATGTCAGTAAGATTGAAAAAGTGCAGAGAAGATTTACTAGAATGTTGCCGGGTCTTCAGAAGTTGAGTTACAGGGAAAGATTGAACAGGTTAGGACTTTATTCCTTGGAGTGCAGAAGAATGACAGGAGATTTGATAGAGGTTTACAAAATTATGAGGGGTATAGACAGAGTAAATGCGAATAGGCTCTTTCCATCGAGATTAGGAGAAATAAGTACGAGAGGACATGGCTTTAGGGTGAAAGGGGAAAGGTTTAGGGGGAACTTCACTCAAAGAGTGGTGGGAGTGTGGAACGGGCTGCCATCTGATGTAGTAAATGTGGGCTCACTCTTGAGTTTTAAGAATAAATTGGATAGATACATGGACGGGAGAGGTCTGGAGGGTTACGGACTGGGTGCAGGTCAATGGGACTAGCGGAATAACATTTTGGCACAGACTAGAAGAGCCAAATGTGCTGTAGTGTTCTATGGTTCTGGTTGCCTCATTATAGTAAGGATGTGGAAGCTTTAGAGAGGGTGCAGAGGAGATTTACCAGGATGTTGCCTGGATTGGAGAGCATGTCTTATCAGGATAGGTTGAGTGAGCTAGGGCTTTTCTCTTTGGAGCGAAGGAGGCTGAGAGGTGACTTGATAGAGGTGTACAAGATGATAAGAGGCATAGATCGAGTGGACAGTCAGAGACTTTTTCCCAGGGTGAAAACGACTCACATGAGGGGGCCTAATTTTAAGGTGATTGGAGGAAGGTATAAGGGGGATGTCAGAGTTAAGTTTTTTTACTCAGAGTGGTGGGTGCATGGAACACACTGTCAGGGGTGCTGGTAGAGGCAGATCCATAAGGAACATTTAAGAAACTCCTAGATAGGCACATGGATGATAGAAAAATGGAGGGCTATGTGGGAGGGAAAGGTTAGATAGATCTTAGAGCAGGTTAAAAGGTCGGCACAACATCGTGGACAGAAGGGCCTGTACTGTGCTGTAGTGTTCTATGTTCTAAGTCAAAGATCCATTTGTAGAGGGGATGGAGAGTCCGAGGTCTAGTGGTTTGGAAATAAGTCTGCTTGGAATTATGGGGTTGGAGGTGGAACTGCAGTCAATGAATAGAGGTCTGACCTGGGTGTCTTTGTCATCCAGATGTTCCAGAGACGAGCGTTGGGCCAGGGAAGGCATCTGCCCAGTACCTGTTTTGTGTTGCTTCAGTGTTCAGAAGGCTCTTGGTAAGGCTGCAAAGAGGAAGTTGGTCAACAAGGTTAAGGCCATCTAGATCCAGAGTTGTTAGGTGGATCAAAGATAGAAAACAGCAGAGTTAAACAGGTTTATCCCAAGTGACAACCTGTGACCGACAGGGAACGTACCACAGCGATGGGTGGGTGTGACTGATGGGGAATGTATCGCAGCGATGGGTGGGTGTGACTGATGGGGAACGTATCGCAGCGATGGGTGGGTGTGACTGATGGGGAACGTACCGCAGCGATGGGTGGGTGTGACTGATTGGTGTGGCCCCGGGGTGGGCGTAGCCTCAGGGACAGGCGTGGCCTCGGCTACTCAGGATCTACACGAACAGTTTGGCTGAGGTGACCAAGTGGAACGTTTCCAAGTCGGCCAGTGGTGAAAGTTTGAGTAAGGACAAGGAGGAGGCAAAATGTGAGGGCTTCACTCTGGGAGAATGAACCCGTTATACATCGCGTTTCACGTGGTGAAAGATGGGGAAAAGTTGGTAATGTGATAGTCCTACATCACAGAAACTGTGTAGTGACCAGGGATGTGGATTAAATGCAGCGAAATGGAACTAACTTAGAATGGCATCGTGGTTAGCATGGATGAGTTGGGCTGAAGGGCCTGGTTCTGTGCTGTCTGACTCTGGGACTCTCTTCCAGTTGTGGCCTGACCAATGTTGTATCACTACCCTCATAGTCTTTGCCCCAGCTAATGGACCAGTTTCCCTTTCTGAGAGGCTGGACCAGCTTGGGTTGTTTTCTCTGGAGCGGTGGAGGCTGAGGGGAGACCTGATAGAGGTTTGTAAGATTATGAGAGGCAGAGATAGAGTAGTCAGCCGGTATCTTTTTCCCAGGGTTTAAATGTCCAATACCAGAGGGCACGCATTTAAGGTGAGAGGGAGTAAGTTTAAAGGAGATGTGCGGGGCAAGTATCTTACACAGAGAGCGGTGGGTGCCTGGAATGTGCTGCCAGGGGTGGGGGTGGAGGCAGATACAATAGTGGCTTTCAAGAGGCTCTTTGATGGGCCATGGATATGCGGGGAATGGAGGGAGATGGACATTGTGTAAGCAGATGGATTAGTTTGGTTGATTTAATTGGATCGGCACAACATGGTGGGCCAAAGGGCCTGTTCCTGTGCTGCACCGTTCTGTGTTCTCTGTTCTATTACATTGACTTCACCACCTAGTCTACCTCTGCTGCCACCTTCAACGATCCTTGAACTTGTTCACCAAGGCCTCTCTGTTGCTCAATATTCCCAAGAGCCCTACCATTCAATATAAATATCCTACCCTTCTTCGTCTTCCCACAGCGCAGCCGCTAGTACATCAGGATTAAATTCCACCTGCCAATGCTCTGTCTTACCAGATGATCAATATTGTCTGTTTGATGCTCTAAGGGAGCTCAGTCTCCTTGTACACAAGTCACTGAGAGCCGAAGTGCAGGGCAGCAGGTGATCAGGTACCGTATGTTGGTGTACATTGCAGGAGTCTCTCAGTACTAAAGATGCCTTGTTACAATTAGACAGGCCACTTGAGGTTGCACCTGGAATATCGTGCATGGGTCTGGTCTTACCTGAGAAAGGACATACTTGCCACTGAGGAAGCAGTGAAGATCCAGTGGTCTGGTTCTAGGGGTGGTGTGTGTGCCATGTGAGGAAAGATTCGATAGACTGGGACCGTACTCTCTGGAGTTTAGACCTCCTTGAAACCACCACATTCTGACAGGGCTCGTCAGTGGGTCAATGAAGTACTTTGTGAAGTATTGTTGCTATTTAAATAGAGGAAACAAAACACAGCAAGATCCCACAAACAGCATCGAGTCAAATGTCCAGACTACCTCTTGCCCAGTGGCTCTGCCTCAATCGCCCCATCGGGGCTTGCTGTTCATCCACTGGGTTAACGAGTTCGAGCAGTTGTGGAACTTTAGTTCAGTTAGTTACCAGAAAGGTCACTGGTGATGATGACGCCAAGATGCAGGATTCTGGTTGAAACCCATCGGGTCTCTGCCTTTCTGAGAGGTCCTTGCCTGGTCTGACTGTGAGTGGTGCAGCACACCACTCAGTCCAGGGGTAACCAGGGACGGGTGGTAAATGCTGGCTCCTTGAGGAAGGAAGCTGGTTACCAGTGGCTTCCTGTTTGGCTCCACCTCTGGCTCTGGAAGTTCTGGAAGTTCTCGGAGTTCTCCTGTGACCCGTCTTTCTTCCCTGCAGGGTTTGCAGATCCGACATCCTCTGTCCTGGTGCCCAACGTCCCTGCGGTTCCGAAAGCCTCTTCTGCCAGAGGTCAGTTTCTTTGGGGGTCCGATTGCTGTTTCCCTCCTCCTGCACCCATATTGCTGCTTGCACCCATTGGTGTAGAGTGGGTGCTGGGGGCTGTCCCATCGAAATGGGTCGGGAGGTCCGATGGGATGTTCCCGCCTGGCTGGAGCCTGGTGACTGGTGTACAGGGAGGGGCTGGTGAGACCAGGGGCAGGGCCGCCTCTGGTCTCTGCAACGGGGGGGGGGGGGGGGGGCGACGTCCCAGTAGGACAGGGTGAGGAAGGTTGGGCAAAACACACTGAAGTTTGGGAAAGTGGGAGCGATCCCATCGAGGCCCAAAGTTGTGGGAGGGAAGGATGGGGAGGGGAAGGTGGGGGCTGGATAGTCTGGAACTGGGGCAGAGTCTCGGGTAAGGGGGTGGGGAGCTCACCGGACTGAGGTGGGTGGGGGGGTTCTCCGTATCGTGTACATTGAGAGCTGAGGTGGCTGAATTATTGGGTGTGCAGACTGGGGTGGGGGGGGGGGGGTCCGAGTTGGGACAGCACGGAAAGGCCCTTCGGCCTGCCACATCCATGCTGACCTGTGCCCATCTACACTAACCCCACTTGCCCACAGTAGGACAGTCTCCTTCCAAGCCTTGCCTGTTTGTGTCTGTCCAAACCCCTCTGAAGCGCAGTGTCAGTACCTGATCCCACCACCCCCCCCCCCCCCAGCAGCGCGTTCCCGGTATCACCCCCTCTCTGGGTAAAAACCCTTCCCCTCAGAGCCCTCACTCCACGCCCTCTGGTTTTGATACCCCTGCCAGGCGAAAAGATGCTGACCATCTACCCTGTCCATTCCTCCCACATCCCAATCAGCTCTCCCCTCAGCCTCCTTCGCTCCAGGGAAACAGTCCCAGCTTGTCCGATCTCTCCCCATAACTAATCCAGGCACCATCCCGGTGAATCTCCTCTGCACCCTCCCCAGCACATCCATGTCCTTCCCACGGCGCGGAGACCGGAACTGCACGCGCGGAGACCGGAACTGCACGCGCGGTGCTCCCAGTGCGGCCTGACCGGTGTTTGTAAAGTTGCAACACGACATCCCAGCTCTCGTATTCTGTGCCCCAACCTCTGAAGGCAGACATCTAACGTGTTTGGGGGCAAAGGGAGAGAGTGTTGGGGGGGACGCGGAGGGGGGGGGGAGTGTTGGGGGGGACAGAGGGGGAGGGTTGGGGCTGGAGGGACTGATGGAGTGGACATCCTTTGTCCTGGGTGGTCACCGACTGTTGTTACGGTGACAGATGGGGTGATTCCAGCTGTTGCTGATGGTTGGGGCAGGTGCTGCAGATGTGTCACCTCTGCTGTACAGCTGTTTGCAGCTGGAGTTGTCAGTAAATCCTGAAGCTGGATCCGGCAGAGACATCTTCCCCCATCCTCCAGCTGAAACTGAGGGAGAATTTAAAACCCTGCAGCTCCTGCTTTGTAACCACATGAACCTCGGTTTACGTGGATATGGGAAAGTTATTGATCGTGGTGGAAGGGCAGAGAATGGGGAATATTCACGAGGCTCAACCCGGTCACATCCTCGAGAGGTGAAAGATTCCGTCAACTGGCAGCTACGTGTGGTCTGGGCCTTAATCCGTGTCCACAGCAGACAGGCGGCTGTTCCCCAGCACACAGCCCCCTGTCCCCTCTCTCCCTCCCTCCCCATCCCTCACTCCCCCTCCGTCCCTTCCCACCCCCTCCCCCTCCCTGTCCCCTACCTCATCCCAATCCCCCTCCCACCCTCCTCCCTCCACCCTCCACCCTCCCACATCCCCTGGATACAGCATCAGCCCTGCCTCCTCACAAGAGGTAAATTAACCCCCCACCCCTCAGGGGTAAGTCACCACCTCCACTCAGGGTAAATCCACCCCCCCCCATACCACCTCCCCTCACGAGGGGTGCAATCCGACCAGGGCTGTGATGGAGTCAGACGGTGGTCCTGGTGAAAGCCACCCCAGGAGACGATGGGTTTCCTGCCAACCGCAATGTCGTTACCTCATCCCTTGTAAAATTCTGCATGTTGGGTCAAAGTCAGAAAGATTCTCAGCTGAGCCAACTGTTTGACTTAATTCCGTGACGGTATCTTGCTACATGTATCAGTGTGAATTCTGATTTGTTGCTGTACCGGGGGAGTGCCTTGGGATGTGTGGCCACATTAATGCGGCTATATAAATGCAGTGGTTGTTACTGTTGTGTGTACTGTAGCTGTAAGAGGCGATGGGAAGTTGTTAATAACCGCCCTGGTTTAGCTGGCTCGGAAGTGGGTTTAGGCAGCAGGTGATATGGTGTCTAATTAGCAAGATGGAAGCCTTCCTGCAATTAATTCCCACTTCACTGTGGCTCGTCAGGTCTCCCCAGAGAGGTGTGAGGGGAACCACAGGCAGGGGATTACCTGTGGGTGCTGCACTGTTCCCAGTGACCCAGGGAACCACAGGCAGGGGATTACCTGTGGGTGCTGCACTGTTCCCAGTGACCCAGGGAACCACAGGCAGGGGATTACCTGTGGGTGCTGTCCTGTTCCTGGTGACCCAGGGTAGGGGAACCACAGACAGGGGATTGATTACCTGTGGGGGCTGCACAGTTCCCGGTGACCCAGGGTAGAGCCTGGAGTCAATTGGCCGGTGGCTGCGCTTGGGCTGGATGTGGAGCCTGTCCCATCCACAGTCTGGCAGCCTGGTACACTGACCCCTGGGCACACTGACCCCAGCTCATGCTGTGCATGTCCATCGGCTGAGAATTGGGGAAGGTGTTGCAGGACTGTCGGGAGAGGGCAGGGAAGTGGGAATAAGCAGGGAGCCAGCAGTGGCAGGAGGGGCCGAGTGGTTTGCGGTGATCGGTTAGCAGCCTGTCTACAGGAGAGCGCGGGGAGTGCGAGACTTGTCAGTCCACTGAAGGAGCTCAGCTCAGTGTGAATCACTGAACAATTAACCTTCAGTCATCCACATCAAGTAATTAAATGAATGAACTTCAAATCAAAGTCTGGGCTTGGTGGAGACGGTGGGAGCCACAGGTGGTGGTAAATCACCTGGTCTGTTCTGTGTGTGTGGCCCCAGGTCAATGACGAATTGTGCCAGCAGGTCGCTCGGTTGTACAGAGCCGCTCCGGGAGAGTATAACCTGAGAGGAAACGACAAGTCAGTCAGCTTAACGGCTGTCCTGTGGAAAACATTCCAAGCTGTGGGTACGGACATTCCAACAGGGCACTGAGTAATCAGGCAAAGTCAACGTGGGTTTGTGAAAGGAAAATCATGTTTGACCAATTTATTGGAACCGGTGAAGGAACATGTGTGTGTGAGCAGGACTGGTGGGTGTACTGTGCTTGGGGTTCCTGAAACCTTGTGGTGTAGGAGGTGGCGTTTTGGCATCAGTTGATTAGCTGTAGCCGGAAACAGAGGCTTAGATGGAATGTCTTCTGGTTGGCAAAAGGTAGTGCGTGGTGTGCCGCAGGGTGCGGTACTGGGGCTTAACCCTTTCACAGTTTACATCAGTAACTTGGATGAGGGGACCGAACAAATGGTCACTGAATTTGCTGAGAGCACAAAGCAAGTGGTGAAGATAAGATCTTTACTCGTCACATGTACATCGAAATGCACAGTGAAATGCATCTTTTGCGTAGAGTGTTCTGGGGGCAGCCCACAAGTGTCGCCACGCTTCCGGCGCCAACATAGCACACCCACAACTTTCTAACCTGTACGTCTTTGGAATGTGGGAGGAAACCGGAGCACCCGGAGGAAACCCACACAGACGGGGAGAACATACAAACTCCTCACAGACAGTGGCCGGAATTGAACCCAGGTCGTTGGTGCTGTAATAGTGTTATGCTAACCGCTACACTACCGTGCCTGCCCTCAGAGGGGAGAAGGATGTAAGGGGGGTACGAAGGGAAACAAAGGTTGAGTAAGTGGGCAAGGAGCAGGAAAATGGGCTAGAACGTAGGAAATGTGGAACGGTCCACTTTGGCAGGAAAAAAATTAAAAAAGCAGATCGTCTGTGATGGTGAGAGATTACAGATGTCAGTGGTTGAGGGATCTGGGGCTCCCACTACATGATTCATTAAAGGCCGGTGTGCGGGTACAGCAAATGGTCGGGAAAGCTAATAGAGCCCAGACAACACCAAATTAGCAGAGCTGTGGGTAATGAGGAAGGTTCTCAGGATTCTGCAGGATGTAGAGCAGTTGTAAATGTGGGCAGAGAGATGGCAGATGGAGTTTAATCTGGGCCAGTGTGAGGTCACTCGGTGTGCCTGGAGTCAGTGTCAATCCGGGCTACTTTGGGAGGTCAAATGCATGGGGAAAGTGTACAGTGAATGGCAGGGCCCTGAGGAGCATTGATGTACAGGGGGATCCTGGGGTGCAAGTCCATCGCTCCCTGAAAGGTGGCAACACAAGTGGACAGGGTGGTGAAGAAGGCGTACAGCATGTTTGCCTTCATTGGTCAGGGTGTTGAGTATAGAAGCCAGGAAGTGAAAAAACAGCTGTTGCAGCTGTATAAAACTTTGGTCAGGCCACACTTGGAGCATTGTTTGCAGTTCTGGTCTCCCCATTACAGGAAGGATGTGGGGACTTTGGAGAGGGTGCAGAAGAGGTTCATCAGGGTGTCAGAGGCTGAGAGGAGACGATAGAAGTATATAAAATTATTAGAGGCTTAGACATGTAGATGGGGTCAGCGTCTTTTTGCCCAGGGTGAAAATGTCAGATACTGGAGGGCATAATTTTAAGGTGAGAGTGGTGGGTGCCTGGAACGGGCTGCCAAGGGAGGTGGTGGAAGCAGATACAACAGCAATGTTTAAGAGGCATTTAGACAGACACAGGAACAGGTGGGGAATGGAGGGGTATGGACCAAAAGAATCTGGTTTGTTATCACTGACATATGTCGTGAAACTTGTTGTTTTGTGGCAGCAGTACAGTGCAAGACATAAAGACATAAAAATCACTACGTTACAAAAATAAATAGAGGACAAAAGAGGAATAATGAGGGAGTGTTCATGGACCGTTCAGAAATCTGATGGCGGAGGGGAAGAAGCTGTTCCTGAACCATTGAGTGTGGGTCTTCAGGCTCCTGTACCTCCTCCCCGATGGTAGTAATGAGAAGAGGGCATGTCCCAGGTGGTGAGAGTGATGGATGCTGCTGCCTTGAGGCACCACCTCTTGAAGATGTCCTCGATGGTGGGGAGGGTTGTACCCGTGATGGAGCTGGCTGAGTCTACAACCCTCTGCAGCCTCTTGCGATCCTGCACATTGGAGCCTCCATACCAGGTGGTGATGCAACCAGTCAGAATGCTCTCCACCACACATCTGTAGAAATTTGTAAGAGCCTTTGGTGACATACCAAATCTCCTCAAACTCCTAATGAAGTAGAGCCACTGGCATGCCTTCTTCATGATTGCATCAATGTGTTGGGTCCAGGATAGGTCTTCCTAGATGTTGATGCCCAGGAACTTGAAGCTGCTCACCCTTTCCACCGCTGACCCCTCAATGAAGACTGATGTGTGTTCTCCCGACTTCCCCTTCCTGAAGTCCACAATCAATTCCTCGGTCTTGCTGACATTGAGTGCGTTGTTGTTGTAACACCATTCAACCAGCTGATCTATCTCACTCCTGTACGCCGCCTCATTGCCATCTGATGAAGATTCTGCCAACAACAGTGGTGTCATCGGCCAATTTATAGATGGTGTTTGAGCTGTGCCTGGCTGCACAGTCATGAGTGTAGAGAGAGTAGAGCAGTGGGCTAAGCACGCATCCTTGAGGTCCGCCTTTGTTGACTGTCAGTGAGGAGGAGATGTTGCTACCGATCTGCACTGACTGTGGTCTCCCGATAAGGAAGTCGAGGATCCGGTTGCAGAGGGAGGTACAGAGGCCCAGGGTTTGAAGCTTGTTGATTGGTACTGAGGGGATGATGGTGTTGAACATTGAGCTGTAATCGATAAACAGCAGCCAGATATGTTTGCTGTTGTCTAGGTGCTCCAAAGCCGAGTGGAGAACCAATGAGATTACGTCTGGTTTTGGCGGTAGGCAAATTGCAGCAGGTCCAGTTCCTTGCTCAGGCAGGAGTTAATTCTAACCATGACCAGCCTCTCAAAACACTTCATGTGCAGGCAGATGGGATTAGTTTAATTTGGCATCATGGTCAGCACCGATATCTTGGGCCAAAGGGCCTGTTCCTGTGCTGTACTGTTCTATATTCTAGTGTTCTTGTTTGTTGTGAGGGGAATCGAATTTAAAAGTGCTTCATTGGTGAGCACGGGTGACACCACATTACCACGGGTGTACCAACCTCCTCATAAACCAAGATAACATAGGGTGGTGGAGCTAGCTTGAATGTCCTGCCCCTCCCATCCCCACCATCCCCATCCCCTCCTCCCATCATCGTCTTCCAACCCCCCTTCCCCCTGCCTCCCCTCCCCCTGGTGTGAGAATCTGGACCTCGGGGTCATAAGGAGCTGCCCCTCAGTGACAGAGATCATTGCTGGGCCTTGCTGGTGACACCCACAGCTGGATACATGGATTTAAAAATGGATCCATTGTCTTTTAGAGCTCATGGCTGATCTAGTATTCATTGCTCTAGCATCCAGTCCCATCCCCTCCGAGTGCCTTAAAGGCACTCAGCGAGTGTGCAGGGCTCTGAGTCGTCTCTGCCTCCACTGGGATGTACGTCTCTGGCTGACAGCTCTGCAGAGTCACAGGTCCACAGACAACTCTCCTTCAGTGTCCTTGGGCTGTGGTCAGAGACTGCAGACAGTGCCACAGCCCTGCAGCAGGGGAGATGGACACAATAAAGGCATTCTGGGTCTGATGGAGTAAGTGTGTCAGGGGAAGAGGCAGATTCCGATCAGTTCATTGTCACATACACCAGGGTGCAATGAAACTCCTCGCTCGTGTGAAGCTCACAGAGTGAACAGTGCACATGTGGTCATAAACAGATACAACAACAAGCACAAAACAACAGAACTATGCAAACTGAAGTGGTGCTAAAAGAAATGGTGCAGTGATAATAACAGGAGGGGTAGAGTCTGGAGTCCAGGAATGTGGCAGCCCCACCGGGAAGGGGATGTGAGGGAGGGGACTGGTTCAGGAGTCTGACAGCAGTGGGGAAGAAGCTGTTCCTGATTCTGGACGCCCGGGCTTTCCAGCTCCTGTATCTTCTCCCAGAAGGTAGAAGAGAGGAAAGGGAAAGGCCAGGGTGGTAGGTGTCCCTGACGACACTGCCAGCCCTCCTGAAGCAACACACAGTGAAAACGGACTGGATAGAGGGAAGGGACGAGACTGTGACGAACGGGGCAGTGTTTACCGCTCTCTGCAGGTCCCGTCAGCCCAGAGCAGAGCAGTTGCTGATGCAGGCTGGGATGCAACCTGTCAGGGTACTTTACATAGCGCATCTGTAGAAGTTTGAAAGAATCCTCATGGACGAGCAAATCTTGTCAGACGCATAAGAAAGAACATGCATGCTCTCTCAGTCACTGCATCAGTGTGGAGGGACTGGAGAGGTTATTGGTAATACAGATGCTGAGGAATTTAGAACCATAGAACAATACAGCACAATATAGGCCCTTCGGCCCACCATGTTGTGCTGCCCTTCAAACCACTCCTAAGACTATCTAACCCCTTCCTCCCACATATCCCTCTATCTTAAATTCCTCCATATGCTTATCTAACAACCTCTTGAACTTGTCCAATGTATCAGCCTCCACCACCACCCCAGGCAGCGCATTCCATGCACCAACCACTTTCTGGGTGAAAAACCTCCCTCTGACATCACCTTTGAACTTCCCACCCATTACCTTAAAGCCATGCCCTCTTGTATTGAGCATTGGTGCCCTGGGAAAGAGGCGCTGGCTGTCCATTCTATCTATTCCTCTTACTATTTTGTATACCTCTATCATGTCTCCCCTCATCCTCCTCCTCTCCAATGAGTAAAGCCCCAGCTCCTTTAGTCTCTCCTCATAATGCATACTCTCTAATCCAGGCAGCATCCTGGTAAATCTCCTCTGCACCCTTTCCAATGCCTCCACATCCTTCCTATAATGAGGCGACCAGAACTGGACTCAGTACTCTAAGTGTGGCCTAACCAGAGTTTTGTAAAGCTGCATCATGACTTTGTGGCTCTTAAACTCGATCCCACGACTTATGAAAGCTAACATCCCATAAGCTTTCTTAACTACCCTATCCACCTGTGAGGCAACTTTCAGTGATCTGTATATATGAACCCCCAGATCCCTCTGCTCCTCTACACTGCCCAGAATCCTGCCATTTACCTTGTATTCCACCTTGGAGTTTGTCCTTCCAAAGTGTACCACCTCACACTTCTCTGGATTGAACTCCATCTGAAGCTGTCGACCGTCTCTACAGCAGCTCCATTGATGAGGACAGGGTTGTGTTCACCCAACCGCTTCTTAGGTCAACAACCAGCTCTTTCACCTCACTGACGTTAAGAGCTAGGTTGTTGTTCTCACACCGTGACACAAAGCTCATCATCTCTCCTGTACTCTGTCTCATAGCCGTCGTTGAGCCAACTGATAACAGCAGTGTCATCAGTGAACTTGAAGACTGAGTCGGCACTGTACCTTGCCACACAGTCATAGGTATACAGGGAGTAGAGCAGGGAACTGAGCACATAACCCTGGGGAGCACCAGTGTTGGGGTGAGGATGGATGAAATGTTCTGACCAATTCTAACCAACTGAGGTGTGCTGGTCAGTAAGTCTGGAGGCCAGTTACAGATGGAGTCCCAAGGCCAAGGTCCAAGACTTTCAGAATCAGATTTATTATTGCTGACTTATATGATGTGAAATTTGTTGATTTGTGACAGCAGCACAGTGCAAAGACATAAATGTTGCAGCTGTATAGGACCCTGGTCAGACCCCACTTGGAGTACTGTGCTCAGTTCTGGTCACCTCACTACAGGAAAGATGTAGAAGCCATAGAAAGGGTGCAGAGGAGATTTACAAGGATGTTGCTTGGATTGGGGAGCATGCCTTATGAAATCAGGTTGAGGGAACTCGGGCTTTTCTCCTTGGAGCGACAGAGGATGAGGGGTGACCTGATAGAGGTGTATAAGATGATGAGAGGCATTGATCATGTGGATAGTCAGAGGCCTTTTCCCCAGGGCTGAAATGGTTGTCACAAGAGGACACAGGTTTAAAGTGCTGGGGAGTAGGTACAGGGGAGATGTCAGGGGTAAGTTTTTTACTCAGAGAGTGGTGAGTGGGTGGAATGGGCTGCTGGCAACGGTGGTGGAGGCTGATACAATAGGGTCTTTTAAGATACTTTTGGATAGGTACATGGACCTTAGAAAAATAGAGGGGTATGTGTAAGCCTAGTAATTTGTAAGGTAGGGACATGTTCAGCACAACGTTGTGGGCCGAAGGGCCTGTATTGTTCTGTAGGTTTTCTATGTTTCTATGGAAAATTACTTTAGATTACAAAATAAATAGTGCAAAACAAAAGGAATGAGGTAGTGTTCATGGATGGTTCAGAAGTCTGATGGTGGAGGGGAAGAAGCTGTTCCTGAATTGTTGAGTATGGGTCTTCAGGCTCCTGTACCAAATCTCCTCAAACTCCTAACAAAGTAGAGCCGCTGGCATGCCTTCTTCATGATTGATCAATGTATTGGGCCCAGGATAGATCCTCTGAGATGTTGACACCCAGGAACTTAAAGCTGCTCACCCTTTCCACTGCTGATCCCTCGATGAGGACTGGTGTGTGTTCTCCTGACCTCCCCTTCCTGAAGTCCACAATCAGTTCCTTGGTCTCACTGACTTTGAGTGTGAGGTTGTTGTTGCAACACTACTCAACCAGCCGATCTATCTCAGTCCTGTACACCACCTCATCGCCATCTGAGATTCTGCCAACAATTATTATTTGGTATTGTGGGATCTGGAAAATGGGAGGAAAATGTTTGTCCGTTCCATATGGTGGCAGCAGGTCCAACAGGGGCTTCCACGTCGGATCGGGAAGGAAACGGACCAGGCTGTGGAGAGAGCTGTGGAAGAGGTAAAGTGGTTCACAGATTACAGATGTCCTGTAAGTGAGAAGGAGACGGGTGTCAGGAATCTTGTTATTGGAGCACAGACTGAGCATGGGAACGGGGCGTGGGTCTAACTTAGAAGGGCATTTAGGTTAACGTGGACCATTTGGACCGAAGGGCCTGTTTCTGTGCTGTGTGAATCTACAACAGTCGACATTTAGATTTTGCTTCACGTGTACGTCTTCCAGCAGGAGCAAGGGTTTTATGTGTGGAGTTTACTTGACGGGTGTTTGTATCACAGATGTGTGTTGTGTGGGTGTTTGATCAGCCAAAGTTGTGCTGGTGTCTGTTACCTGGGTCCCCCTTGTCCTCACGTTTCATCCCACCAGCCTACGTATCCAACACATCATTCTCTGCCACTTCTGCCATCTCCATCGGGACACCACCACCAAGCATATCTTCCCCTCCCCACCCCTCTCTGCCTTTCGCAGGGACCACTCTCTCTGCAACTCCCAAGTTCACTCCTCCATCCCTCCCACCCCCATCCATCCCGCTCCCACCCTGGGAACTTTCCACTGCCCCCGCCATAGGTGCAACACCTGCCCCTACACCACCTCCATCCAGGGACCCAAACAGTCCTTTCAGGTGAGACAGAGATTCACCTGCACCTCCCTTAATATCATCCACTGCAGTGGTTTTCAACCTTTTCCATGCTGCAGCCCCCCAGAACATGCCCTTGTTAGATGGAGGACCCCCAACGCCCACAAAATCAAACAATCGATAATTCATGCATACAACACATAAATTACTGCACATAGACCCTATTGAAATAGTGACTATTTCGATCACCAATAATTACCAGCGGTGTCTTTCAGTGTTCAGTTCAATGTGAAGGTTGTGCCTGTTTTGCACTGCAGAGTTTGTCCAAACGTGGTGGTATGTGCGACAAACATCAATACTCAGTACTCAGTCTTGATCTGTATTTGGTTTTCATGGCAGTGACTGCAGAAAATGCTGTTTCACACAAGTAAGTAGTTGCAAATGGTAACAGAACATTGACGGCTTTGCCGGACAGCAGTGGATACTCCTGGGAACATGCTATCCAGAACGACAACAGTGACATTCGGTTGAACTGCAAGCACAAAGTCCTGTCAGATGACAGTTCAGCCAATTCTTCTTGTTCACATCCAGTTAAATCAGTAAGCATGCATTCAAACGGATTTCGAATCCAATCAAACATGCTCGTGTCATCGTTGCCAAAATACTCATGGAAATAAGATAAGATCTTTATTAGTCACATGTACATCGAAACACATGGTGAAATGCATCTTTTGCATAGTGATTTTGGGGGGCAGCCCGCAAGTGTCGCCACACTTCCAGCGCCAACATAGCATGCCCACAACTTCCTAACCTGTACGTCTTTAGAATGTGGGAGGAAACCGGAGCACCCGGAGGAAACCCACACAGACACGGGGAGAACGTACAAACTCCTTACAGACAGTGGCCAGTGACAGCTGTTGAATATGGTTCAAAACGGTGCTCGCAGTGGCCTCTGTCTTAGTCTCATTCACTGTCAGAAAGTCAGCCAGCAACGGAAACATATCATAGACGCCTTGCTCACATCTTCCCTTCCAGATACAGAGTTGTTTCTGGAAGGCATTGATTCTGTCATGCATTTTCAGAATGTTTGAGCCAGGTCCTTGCAGTGATAGATTTAAGCTGTTCAAAATGTTGAAAATGTCTGCAAGATAAGCTAATCTGGCAACCCATATCTCATCTGTCAAGAACTGTGCCAATGATCCATTATGCTCATTTAGAAAAATGAGCAGTTCATCTCGCAATTCATATACACGTTGCACAACGCGGCCTTGTGACAGCCACCTGACTTCTGTATGTAGCAACAAATGCTTATGCTCTGCTTCCATTTCACGGCATATGTTTTCAAACAAACGATGTTTGAGCGGCCTGGCTTTGATAAAGTTAATGATTTTAATGCACATGGAAAACACATCCGCAAGATTTTCATCCATATCCTTTGCAGCCAAAACCTCACGGTGAATCATGCAGTGGGTCGCTGCTACATGTGGAGCTACTTCTTTCACTCGTGCGACTAGACCCGACTTCCGTCCCGTCATTGCGGCAGCATCATCTGTGCATACTCCAATACACTGTGTCCACGCCAATGCCGATTGTACAAAAATAGTGTCAAGTACACGGAAAAGTTCTTCACTGGTTGTACACCCTGGGAGCGCCTTGCAAAACAAAAAGTCTTCCAAAGCTTCTCCTTCCCAGCAATATCGAACATAAACCAACAACTGCGCAGCACTGGCAACATCAGTACTTTCATCGAGCTGAATCGCAAATCTGACTTGCTGAAGACGTGCTATCAGCTGGCTCTGTATATCTTCCACCATATCGCCAGTTCTCCTGCTTACTGTGTGATCAGACAGTGGAATGGCTTTCAGTTTTTGACTGGATTCTTTTCCCAGTACAGCTTTGCACATATCTACTGCTGCAGGCAGTATAAGCTCTTCTCCAGTTGTGTGAGGCTTTCTGGAATGTGCTATTCGTAATGCTACCAAATACGATGCGCGAAGAGCCTTCTCATTTACAGTGGTGCAGGCTGTCATTTTGCCTTTTTGCTTGAGGTACAGCTCCTTTTGCCGCTCAAAATATTCCTTCAGCTTACTGGCAATATCTGGATGCACTGTTGTTAAATGGCGCTTCAATTTCGCTGGTTTCATTACATCGTTGAACAGTGTTTGCAAACACACAACACAGAGAGGTTGGTCCGCATTTGTCCCCACTGTGATGAAGCCATATGAAATGTATTCTGGATCGTACTTGCGTCGTTTTCTCTTTCAGTCACCCTTATCCCTTCGTCATCAGAATCTTCTGGTTTCTGGTCAGCTTTTCTCTTCAGAAATTTCTCCATACTCAGCAATACACGCTGGACAGTTTAATTACTATTACTGATAAACAAAATTATCAAAACTAATCTAAAATTTACACGCTTGCGCACTTTTCGTTTAACAGTGACATCACTGTGGCGTAAATGCACGGTAAGTAAGCAATATTATTAAGGCACACCAACAACGTCACTCAGTCTCACTAACACTACAGTGCACAACAGAATAGTAGTGAGTAGTGAACACTACTGACTACTCTGACTACACAAATCGAATATTAAGTGACAGCTTACCAGAAGGGTAAGATTGTCGCCTATAACAGATAGAATAGATATGGCCGATTTTCTGAACAGTGGAAAACTGGAGCAAGCAGGTAAGCTACGTCTTTGTAACAGTCGCTTTTCCATTTTTTTCTTGGCTTGCTCGCGGACCCTGGCAACCCTAACCCTAACCCCTGGGGGTCCGCGGACCACAGGTTGAAAACCTCTGATCTACTGCATTTGGTGCTCCAAGTGTGGCCTCCTCTACATTGGTGAGACCAAACGCAGACTAGGTGACTGTTTCACAGAACACCTGCCCTCTGTCTGTAACCGCAATCTGAGTCTCCCCATTGCCGGTCACTTCAACTCCCCCTCCCACACTATCACGGATACGTCAGTCCTCGGCCTCCTCCACTGCCGGGAGAATTCCAAGCACAAACTGGAGGAACAGCTCCTCATTTTCTGTCTTGGAACCTTGCAGCCTAACGGCACGAACATCGAATTCTCCCACTTTAAGTAATCCCCACGTTCCCCACACACCCTCCCCCCCCACCAGGCTTCTTCCATTTCCCAGCCTCTTTCTCTTTTTTCCAACCCACTTTTCTCCCCCCCCCGCCTTTGACCCATCCCCCGGTGGGTCTGCTCTCCCCTCCTCCCCCACACCTGTCCATCACTGTCTCTTAACTGCATCTACCTATCACCACCCTGTGCCCACCCCACCTCCCCTCTTTTGTCCACCTATCACTGCTCTGCTTTCCCCTCCTATATATCGGGCTTCCCCTTTTCCTATCTTCAGTCCTGAAGAAGGGTCCTGACCCGAAACGTTGACCGCCTGCTTTTCTCCACGGATGCTGCCTGGCCTGCTGAGTTCCTCCAGCATCAGCGTTGTGTTGTTCATTTGATACCTGGGTGTTTATTGTCCCGGCGGTTATTTGGGGTGTTTATTATGCAGGCATTTGTTGCATGGGTGTTGATGTGGGTATTTACTGTGCCGGCGTTTATTCTGTGGATGTTTGTTGGGCACCACTTGTGCGGGTGTTTATTCTGCGAGGGTTTACGGGAGATTTCCCGTCACTACTTGCCCCAGCAGAAGCTGTTGAATTCGCTGTTTCTGGTTTAAACCCTTGCCATTGAAGTGGCGGTCGATCCTGGCAGAGGCAGCGCCTGTGCCCATGGTGCCAGGCTGATACAGCCATCCCCAGGATCACGCTGTGTGTCCTTGGCTCACGGATGCTCATTAGCATTGAGCAGCTCTCTCATGCAGATGCTGATCTCCTTACTGCAAGCCCAGGGGGAATTAAAGCAAGAAGATCAAAGTGTCCACTGAGCAGCCACTAATCTTCAAGAACCATTACTTTCCAGGAACCCAATTAAAATTTTATGCAAGGATGTAATAATTTTTGTGAGGCTCTTGTGGGTGATGGCAGCTCATGGCTGTCAGCCAGCAGCAGGAACCAACCGTTCGTCCTCATTAACTCTCAGCCTTCAGCCAGGCGCAGAATGTTCACACTCTCAGTCCGTCAACAACTCAGTCCCAGCTCGCTCCTGGGACCCCCAGTAAGTACTGACACACTCTCCGGGGACCCCCTATGAATGCCGACACACTCCCCGGGGACGCCCTGTGAATGCCGACACACTCCCCGGGGACGCCCTGTGAATGCCGACACACTCCCCGGGGACGCCCTGTGAATGCCGACACACTCCTCGGGACCCCCTGTGAATGCCAACACGCTCCCAGGACACAGATGGTCACAGCATTTACATAGCTGGTCCAGTTGAATTTCTGGTCACTGGTGACCCCGGGGTGTCAATGGTGGTGATGAGAATTAGCATCGACTGTCAAGGGCAGGTGGTTAGACTCTCTCATTAAGGACTTGCCACTGCCCTGAGGAAGTCCCCAGTGATGTCCTGGGACTGGGACACTGACCTCCAACACCCACACCCACCTTCCTCTGTGTGAGATCTGACCCCACCCACTGGGGTGTTACCCCAATGCCCACTGATGTCAGGTTTCCCAGGGCTCCGTGATGCCATACTCGGGCAAACACTGCCTCGGTGTGGAAGGCAATCACCCTCTCCTGCCCTGCCCTCCCCTCCGGAGTCCATGCTTGGACCCAGGCTGTGATGGGTGTGGACCGAGTGGTCCTGGTGAAACCCAGACTGTGCTCGGCATCAGTGACAGGTCATTGGTGGGTCAGTGCCACTTGACAGCACTATCAATGACCCCTTCCATCACTGTACTGATGGCTCAGGGCAAACTGATGGTGGATATTGGCCAGACTGGGTTTGTCCTGGGTAATTTTCCACACTGTTGGGTGGATGCCAGTGTTGTAACTGCACTGGAACAACTTGTCCAGAGGCACAGCTGGGTCCGGAGCACAGGTCTCCAGCACTACAGCTGGGATGTTGTCCCGTCCTGGGGCCTTTGTATACCCAGTGCCCCCAGCTGCTCCTTGACATCACTTAGAGGGAATTGGATTGGCTGGAGACCGGCTCCTGTAATGGTTGGATCTTGGGGGGTGTGGTGGATGATTAAGCATGGGTATGGGTGGCTCAGCCTGGTCTCCGGCCCTCACGCTCTGGGGGCCCCCCCTCCCATTAGCCGTTCATCGTCCACCACCATTGATGACTGGGTGTGGTTGCATGGTACAGCTCTGATCTGCCCCGTTGGTGGGATCAGGTTGCTCTTGTGTGTTACGGGCTGGGTTATGTTGAGTCTGTCCTTCACCAGGCTGGAGGTGACTGGTTGTAGATGCCGAGAGCTGCTCCCAGCACAGCCGACCACTCCTCAGTGAACCACAGGTGACCACTGGTTTAATGGTGAGGGACGTGTTGGCCTGTGAGGTCACCAGGTGTGCCGGTGGACATCTCTGCTCCCCTCTTCAAGGGGAATGATCAAAGATAGTCAGTTGGTTTTCTGGGGGCAAGGTCCTGTTTGACCAATCTGACTGGAATTTTTGAAGTGTATTGACAAGGGCAGTGCAGTAGATGTTGTTTACATGGACTCCAGAATGATTATGAAGTGTAAACACGGAGAAGGGGACCACTCTCCCCACTGAGTCGTCACTGGAAGGTATCATTGGAACACGCACACTTAACTGGGCAGAGAGGTGGCAGCTGTAGTTTAATGCAGAGATGATGATACACAAGTGGGCAGTGATGCTCTGTGCTGAAGGATGTGCAGGGTCAGTGCACTCACCAACTGTGCCAAGGCCTGTCCCCAGGGTGCTGGAGTTGGGCGAGCAGCCCTTCGTGTGGAAGGGCGAAGGGAGAGGGGCAGGCAGTCAGTGACTGGAGAGATTGGGGTGGGAAGGGGAACAGGTTTCTCCCAGCAAGGAATTGTGCTGAGCTAAACTGTGCTGGGAGCAGCAGCACATTGAGACATCGGGCGGTGGAGGGTGTGGAGATGGGGCAGTAACCAGAGACAAATCTTCCATTCAGAGCACTGTCCCCACGGCTGCCTTCCTTGTAGCAGCACACACCATGGATCTTTATGCTCCTGTCTCTCAATAAGTTCCACTCAGGGTTATGTTGTTACCACACACCACCTTACTCTGCTGCCCAGGAGGATTGCTGTGTGTCCACAGACACGGACGCAGGTAGGTACATTGTGCCCTCTGAGGACAGGCCGAGTCTCTGAGTTCCAAAGTTCCATACTGGGCCGTCCCCCTCCCCAGAGGGAATTACAAGCATTCACAGATCAAGCAGAGAGTAAAGGTGTTGTTCTGTCTATTCTAGGTGTCGTAAGAGCAGTTGCCGTCTCCGGGACTATGCGGATACCCCAGGATGGACACAGCCATGGAGTTGGATAATTACCAGCCTGTGTTGGAGACCACGGACGAGTCGGCCTTGAACCAAGGATGGTACGTCTCCTACCCAGTCAGCTTCCAGGTGTCGTTGACCAGCTTCCTGATGCTGGAGATTGTGCTGGGCTTTGGCAGCAACCTGACGGTGCTGGTGCTGTACTGCATGCAGACCAGCCTGGTGGACTCTGTCAGTAACATGGTGACCATGAACCTGCATGTGCTGGACATCATCATCTGCCTGGTCTGCGTCCCCTTCACCATCACCATTGTGCTGACCCCGCTGGACAGCGACATGGCCCTCATCTGCTGCTTCCATGAAGCGTGCGTCACCTTCACCAGCGTGGCCACGGCCATCAACGTGCTGGTGATCAGCCTGGACAGGTACGACATCTCGGTGCGGCCGGCCAACAGGGTGCTGACGCCAGGCCGCGCGGTTCTGCTCCTGGCTGCCGTCTGGATGCTCTCCCTGCTGGTCTTCTTCGTGCCCTTCATGGAGGTGGAGTTCTTCAGCGTGCCGCTGTACGGACCTGCCTGGCACAACCGGACCCTGCTGTGCGTCAGTGCCGAGGACTACCACCGCGAAACCGCCATGTACTGCCACCTCTTCATCCAGATCCCCTGCTTCTTTGCGGCCGTGGCGGGCATGTTGGGAGCCTATTCCCGCATCCTGAAGGCCCTCAACATCCGCATCGGCTCGCACTTCGCCCGCGGACAGAAGCGCAAGAGCAAGAGGCAGCAGCGGCGGAGGAGGAAGGGGCCAGGGAACTCGCTGGGCAGTCAGTACGAGGGCAGGAGGCTGGCACCCTCTGTGGGGGGCCCACCCCCGGCCCTGGGGGTGCACGCCTCGGTCTCTGTCATCATCGCCCTGCGGCGGGCGGTGAAACGGCACAGGGACCGGAGGCAGCGCCAGCGCCGGGTCTTCCGCATGTCGCTGGTCATCGTCTCCACCTTCCTGGTGTGTTGGGCCCCCATCTCCATCGTCAACTTGCTGGTGTTGTGCCTGGGTCCCAGCGACCGGCTGGTGCGCCTGCGCCTCTGCACCCTGGCACTCGCCTACGCCACCACCGTCCTCCACCCCCTGCTCTACGCCTTTGCCCGCCACAAGTTCCGCAAGGTCCTCAAGAGCAAGGTGAAGAAGCGGGTGGTGTCGGTGCTGCAGGTGGACCCTGTGCCCAGTGCCACCATCATCCACAACTCCTGGGTGGAGCCCGGGAAGGTGCGGGGGTCCGGGGAGCCCACCCAGTCTCTGGCCCAGGCCAAGGCCTGAGCCCCTGAAGTGGCAGCACAGTCTCACGTTGGACACCCTCCCTCCACCCCCCCCCCCCCCCAAAGGGCTTCCCCTCCCCCCAGACCCAACAGCACCAGGGCCCCCCCAAGGGCCTCAGCCACCCCCCCCCCCCCCCGCGCCCCAGTGGACCGTGGCAGCTCGCGGGTCAAAACCACAACCAGCACCAGAGGGGTCCATTCACCACCCCCCACCCCCTCACCAGATCACCCCCTTCCCCACCCCCCCCCCCAAGCCATCTCCCCACTGTGGTTCTCTCCCCACCCCCCTCCCCCCCCGGCTGTCCCTCCACTATGTCTATCTCTCCCCCCGGCCGTCCCTCCACTGTGGTTCTCACCCCCACCACTCGTCTCCTCACTGAGTGTCTCCAACCCACCCCCCCTTCCCCCCCCCCCCAGCTGTCTCCCTCTGTGGCCCCTCCTTCTGTCTCTCCACCCCCCCCCCCCCCGTATCGCACCAGATGTGACCCACATTCCCCACGGGTCACTTCCCCCATTAGAGCGCTGTGACGCGGTGTTGGGAGGTCTCCACTCTCGCACCAACACTGCCCCCTTTAAACATCAGTTCAAGCTGCACTTTATCCCTTTATCACAGTTTGACCCTCACCCCCCCCCACCCTCACTCCTCCCAGCTCCATCCAAATGTGCCACACCCTCACCCCCAGACCCACCCAGGGTGAGTCTGAAGCTGTGGTCACCAGCTGTGTCTGGCTGTGGATCAAAGGTGTGGGTCAGCAGATCAGTCCCTTGACAGCTTCATCTTCCAATGGCGAGCCTCAGTTCCAGAGCCCCTGCCCACCGCCCCCTGCCCCTAGACCCCTCCAGGAAACACTGATCTCACTGACACTGGACAACCTGTGTTTTATCCACAGGAAAACACTGCAGTTGTGGGAATTCTGAAATAAAATCTGAACACTGAGCACTCAGTAAGTCAGGCAGCATCTGTGGGGAGGGACAGACAGAGGTTACGTTTCAGGTCAAAGACCTTTGTCAGGACCGGGAGAAGTTTGAAACCAAACATTGTAGAGACGGGGTGGAGGGGTCACAGGAGGTCTGTGATAGGTGGGCACTGAGTGAGGTGGATCCGTGAGGGTGGGGCAGGTTCATTCATTACTCGTCCTCGACCCCCCCCCCCAATATATCCCCTCGATGTCTCCCCCAATGTACTGTCCTTCCCACAGTGTGCCCCTCCCACCGTGTAACACTCCCTCAGTACTGCCCCTCCCTCTCCCAACTCGGTATCCCTGGCTCCCCCCTGGGTTTGGGATCCCCCATGGAAGGGCCTGGAGTGAGAGGGTCTGTGGTGCGAGGGTCTGTGGTGCAAGGGGTGTGGGGGAGAGTTCTGGGGGTCATGGGGTTCAGTGATTCAGGGTGGGGTCATCGACAGTCCGGCAAACTGTCTCCTTCCAGGATGTGACCCAGCTACAGCCCCCACCCCAATCACTCAGCCTGCAGACCAGGTTTTCCTGGTGGCAGTTCCTTCACCAATCACCCTTGGTTCTCAGCCCCTACATCTCCCCCACTCTCTTGCCACCTTTCCTGACGTTCCCTCTGTCGGTTCCCCTCGCAACCTCCTCTTCCCCGGTCAGTCCATAGCACTGACCGTCCCCGGAATCATTCCGGTACATCTCTCCCGCACCCTCTCCAAAGCTTCCTCACCTTCCCCGATGTGGCTCGCAGACCTGGACGCGATGGGCTGTCTGCTGTCTCCTCGCTCCTCACTCCAGCTCCGTTGCTCGGCAGCCACTGGGTGCCGGACATGTCCATCCACGTGACTTCCCAACTCCAAACGGAAGAGTGGACAATTTTTGTTGACTGTCTTTTTAATCAATACTTTGTACAGAAGTTCAGCCCCCAACCAGCCCATCAACTCTCTCTAGGACTCTGTTCCCACTGAGCACTGGAGATGTACTTCTAATCCCTGGAAACTCCAAGCTGCTTCTGGAGAGGTGCAACTGCCAGGGTCAGTGCCAGTGTGCCAGTGTTCCCCGTGTCTGCACTCCCACGGGCTGACCCACTGTGATCCTGGAGCCGGTTGGGCAAGCCAGCAGGAGACAGACGTTACTGCCACCATGTTGCTGCCAGGAGAACCAAGGGCCCCACTGGAGAGTAAACGGCACGAGTGCCCACTGACCACAAGCTCATCTGTGTAGACACAAGTCCGTGGCTGTAAGAGCAGGTGAGGGGCTGGGGACCCTGCAGTGAGTGACTCACCTCCTGACACCCTGAGACCTGTCCACCATCTACAAGACACAGGTCAGGAGTGTGATGAAACTCTCTCCACTTGCCTGAGTGAATGCAGCTCCAACAAGAAGCTCGACACCATCCAGAACAAAGAACCCACTCACTCGGCACCCCATCCACCACCTGCAATGCTGCCTCCCTCCATCACCACACACAGTGGCTGCAGTGTGCACCGTCTACAGAAATGCACCACAGGCTCCTCCAACAGCACCTCCCAAAACAGTGACCCGCTACCTCCAAGGACAAGGGCAGCAGGTGCAGGGAGACACCACCACCTGCAGGTTCTCCTCCATCCTGACTTGGAAATATCTCGCCGTTCCTTCATCATTGCTGGGTCTAAACCCTGGAACTCCCTCCCCCCAGCACTGTGGGAGCACCTTCCCCAGAAGGACTGCAGCGGTTCCAGAGGCAGGAGCCTCAGTCCCCGTCCTCCAGGGCAGTTGGGCATGGGCAATAAATGCTTTATTATTTCACCACCTCATAGTTCCTCAGAGCACAAAGCATTGAGGTGGGCTCTGCTGATGCCTAGCGATGTTTCTACTCAGCTCAAAGGATGGGAATTTGGTGAAGCAGGCAAGAGGTTTTGAAAAATGTAGAGGGTTAAATGAATGAGAAAATGCAATTATTTAATCACTAACGCAAACTGTTAAGCTAAAGCTGAAAGGGTACAGATAGGAGCAGTTCAATCAGGGTAATAAATTAATAGTTATAGAGTCACAGAGTTGTAGAGCACAGAAACAGGCCCTTCAGCCCAACTCATCCATGTTGATCAAGGTGTCTATTGATCTAATCCTTTTTACCTGTGCTTGGCCAATATCCCTCTAAACCTTTCCTGTCCATGAACCTGTCCAAGTGTCTTTTAAATGTTGTGATTGTACCTGCCTCTGCCACCTCCTCCGGCAACGGTAATTGTGTAGAAACACAAGGACCCAGAAATTTGTCTTTACAACAATCAAAACGAAAGGTTGTGCCGGTTCCCAGGTCCCCTGGGAGGACACTGCCAGCCCCCATCACTCACCGTGTCAACACTCCTCCGGAGCTGGAAGAGTGCTGGTTAC
The DNA here is from genome assembly GCF_009764475.1 of Pristis pectinata. Lineage (NCBI taxonomy): Eukaryota > Metazoa > Chordata > Chondrichthyes > Rhinopristiformes > Pristidae > Pristis > Pristis pectinata. The sequence goes on along the minus strand of NC_067410.1, from coordinate 803,853 downwards.
ATTACAGTTCAACACTTAAAAGCTCTGACTCTGGGGGTCAGTGCTGGGAGGAGAGGTGCAGATGGACGTTGGGTTGGCATTAACGATTTTGGGCAGTTGACATCACTTGATGCAGACGGAGCTCTAGGTGCAAAGTTTCTGTATCCCTCGAGCTATTTTTCTGGCCTCCAGCTCATCAGAATTCAGTCAGTGTAGGTGGGACATCAGAAAATCCCCCACTGGAGTCAGAGGCAGAGAGTATCCTACAGGAAGAGGTGTTCTGTGGTCATCAGATGTCTGACGAAAGAGGAGGCTCCAAACACCACCCCCCCCACCCAACTCCTCAGTAAATAAAAATCAATAGAACTGCAGATGCTGGAAATCTGAAATAAAAACAGAAAGTGCTGGGAACGCTCAGCAGGTCAGTCAGTGTCCTGCAGGGAGAAGATAACAAGAGGCCCTGGTGGGTGGGAGGGGAAACTGGGGCCCTGGTGGGTGGGTGAGAGGGAGGGGGAACAGGGGCCTTGGTGGGTGGTGGGAGGGAGGGGGAACTGGGGCCTTGGTGGGTGGTGGGAGGGAGGGGGAACTGGGGCCTTGGTGGGTGGTGGGAGGGAGGGGGAACTGGGGCCTTGGTGGGTGGTGGGAGGGAGGGGGAACTGGGGCCTTGGTGGTGGGAGGGAGGGGGAACTGGGGCCTTGGTGGGTGGGAAGGAGGAACCGGGGCCCAGTGAGTGGGTAGGAGAAGGAACCGGGGCCCAGTGAGTGGGTAGGAGAAGGAACCGGGGCCCAGTGAGTGGGTAGGTGGGAGGGAATCAGCACCCAGTGAAGTAGATGCCAAACTATCGGGAGTTCCGGATAGTCAGATGCTGGATTCTGGGAATGTTACTGCACTGGGGGGTGGCCAGAGTGAGTGGGTGCAGCAGGGGTGAGAAGGGAGGGAGAGGAGCAGTGTGTTTGGGCTGGCCTCCCTGTGGAACGAGTTCAGGTGGTCTCAGGGGAGACTGTGCAGGTTAGGGCGGTCTCGGGGGCAGACTGTGGGGGTGAGGGCAGTCTCGGGGGAAGTGTGGGGGCGAGGGCGGTCTTAGGGGCAGACTGTGGGGGCGAGGGGGGTCTCGGGGGAGACTGCAGGGGCGATGGGGGTCCCAGGAGGAGAAACTGTGGGGTTCGAGGGCGGTCCCGGGTGGGGGGGAGGGGAGAGAGACTGTGGGGTTCGAGGGGGGGTCCCGTGTGGGGGGGAGGGGAGAGAGACTGTGGGGTTCGAGGGGGGGGTCCCGTGTGGGGGGGAGGGGAGAGAGACTGTGGGGTTCGAGGGGGGTCCCGTGTGGGGGGGGAGGGGAGAGAGACTGTGGGGTTCGAGGGGGGTCCCGTGTGGGGGGGAGGGGAGAGAGACTGTGGGGTTCGAGGGGGGTCCCGTGTGGCGGGGAGGGGAGAGAGACTGTGGGGTTCGAGGGGGGTCCCGTGTGGGGGGGAGGGGAGAGAGACTGTGGGGTTCGAGGGGGGGTCCCGTGTGGGGGGGGAGGGGAGAGAGACTGTGGGGTTCGAGGGGGGTCCCGTGTGGGGGGGAGGGGAGAGAGACTGTGGGGTTCGAGGGGGGTCCCGTGTGGGGGGGAGGGGAGAGAGACTGTGGGGTTCGAGGGCGGTCCCGGGTGGGGGGGAGAGAGACTGTGGGGTTTGAGGGCGGTCCCGGGTGGGGGGGGAGAGAGACTGTGGGGTTCGAGGGCAGTCTCGGTGGGGACTGTGGGGGTGTGAATGGTCTCCGGGGGAGACTGTGGCACCTGTCACCCTTCAGGGGGCAACTGTCACGTTACCCAAAAGCAGGGTCCCCACTGGGCCGTGGGAGCCTCAGGACCCCTGTCAGCAACCTGGTGCAGCCAATCACAGCAGGGTTCTGAGGTTGGCGAGAGGTGACCCTGACCCGAGGGCACAGGGCCGAGCTGGCAGTCTGAAACACTCAGAAAACCACTGGAACCCCCTGCACAGGCAGTGGGAGTATCAGTAGAAGCAGAGTGAGAGGGGGGAGGTGGGGAGGGGAGGTGGGGAGGGGAGGTGGGGAGGGGAGGGGGCAGGCGGGGTGGTGGGGAGCTGCAGGTGCAGTTAGCCAGGTGTGGCTGTAGGGTGACAGTGACCTGAAGAACCAGGGGCAGGAGTGCGTCCCACACGCTGTTGGTGTTCAGGAGGCAAGGAAGGACGGGCGGGAGAGTATTGAGCTGATGACCCAGCACTATTGCTGAACATTTCTCTCGTAGACCTTAGGGGAAGTGAACTGTCGGCCTGATGTGAAACCGGACTGTGTAGGAGCGGGTGTGAACGCAGCAGAGCCCTGGCTGTCACTGCCACCGACTGGCCCAGAGCCCGGGTGAGTGAGAAGCCTTGCTGTGCTGGCAAACTGCCCTCAGCGTTAGTTACCGCTGGAACTCACCCAGTGGCTGAGGACACAGGCGGGGGGTGCAGCCCCTCTCGAGTATGATAGGTTTACCTACAGGAGGGGCTTCAGCCCAGCTCAAGCCCCGGGGGAAAATCTTCAGCGTTTACCCGTGAACCACAGTGTGGGAGGTGAAATGCCCTCGCCATTCACCCTCAGGATGCAGATGGCGGTGCAGTAATGTTGTGCCAATCCCTGAAGATCACTCCCTTTAGCAGCGAGTCGGCATCCTGACCGGAGGGGGTTACTCAGCTGCCCGGTCTCACTGGGCATTGCAGTGGGTCCGGGGGGCAGGTGTTGGAGGCCCCAGCTGCTCTCAGTCTAGGTCAATAATTTCCATAGTCACCCATGCTGTGGGTAACAGGGAACCAGTGGGTGAACCCAGAGTTCCAGGGGGCATCAAAGGCTTCTGTGGAGAGAAGATGTTGGGGTGGGTGGAAGACGGGAAGCAGAGAGTGGGTATCGACAGGTCTGGTGCTGGTCAGCACGGGGTAAGGAGCTGTGTGTCAGGGATCGGTGGGGACTCAGCTTCTTACTGCTTGTTCCTGACTGGCGAAGGCACTGAGGGTAGGGAAGGGAGTGCGGACTAAGGGATACAGAGAGGTTTGGTGAACGGCTAGACAGTAGAAAATGTGAAAACAATTTTAGAAAATAATAAATTGTTGTAAATGGTGAGAGATTGCAGAGCTGAGACGCAGAGGGACCTGGGGTCCCAGTGCAAAGGCTAGTACGCAGATAATGCACGTATTGAGGAAAACCAGCAGAATATTATTGTTTTTTGTGAGAGGAATCGGGTACAGAAGTGAGGAGGTTATGCTTCAGTGTGAGACCGCATCTGAGGTGTTGTGTACAGTAATGGTCTCCTCATTTAAGGTAGGATGTTAAAACATTGGGAATGTAGAGACTTACTTGGCTGATATCTCGAGTGGGCGGGTGTCTTGTGAGGTGGAAGGCCGGAATGACTGGGCTTGTATCCACTGGAAGATGAGAGGGGACAATTAAAGCAGGTAAGATCCTGAGGGGCCTCGACGGGAAGGATGTGGAAATGTTTCCTCGTGTGGGAGAATCGAGAACTAGGGTTTAAACACAAGGGACTGCTCATTTAAAGCAGAGATGAGGGGAGATGATTTCTCTCAGAGGGTCTGGAACTTCCTCGGAGGGTGGTGGAAACTGAAGACAGAGGGATGGCAGAGCAGTCTAGAAGGGCTAAATGGCCTCCCTCCTACTCCATTCTTCTCCGGGACTTCCCAGAAATGTCATTGATACTGGAAATAATGTGTAAACAGTCTGTGCGTGTGTGCGTGTGCCTGTGCATGTGTGTGTGTCTGAGCTCACGGGATGAGATTACCAGGAAGACATGAGAGGCAGAGACACAGTGAAAGCACTTCATCTTTTTCCCAAGGGGGGGGGGGGGGAGCTAAAAACAAGAGGGCATAGGCTTAAGATCAGAGGCGAGAAGTTTAACATCGGGGCAGCTTCTTCACGCAAAGTATTTGGAACGAGCTGCCAGAAAGTGATTTGAGGTGGGCACATTAGCAATGTTTAAAAGCCATCTAGATAAGTCTGTGGATAGGAGAGGTTTAGAGGGCTCTGGGCCAAACACAGGTGGGTGGGACCAGCTCACCAGGCAATGGACAGCACGGATGAGTTGAGCTGAAGGGCCTGTTTCCATGCTGTACGACTATGACTGTAAAAGATTTAAGGATGTTTTCCAAGGCTCTGGAACAGCACCTGTCCACTGAGTGCTGGAAATCCTTGGCCCACGGAAAAGGACCGTTCCGGCTGGGATTGAGAACCTTGAGGCCGTGCAACAGGAAGATGTTGATGTCCCGCGTGAGGAGCGGTGGAGGGAGAGCACCACCTCACAAACCACACACACACCCCCACCCCCCCAGCAGATACCTCCTGCCCCCTCGGTACGAGAGGCTGCGGCTCCCACACTGGCCTCAGCAACCACAGGACTGGAGTGGAAGCCCTTGTGCCTGTGTTTACGTGTCTGTGCCCCAGTCTCTGTGTGACCCTGTATGTGAACCTGTGTGTTCACATCTCTGTGGGCGAATCTCTGTGCACATGAGCCTCTGCAGACCCAACCTGTGCCTGCAGTTCTGTGGTATTTGTGTGGTTCCCGCTGCCTCTGCTGGCACCCGCCAGGCGTTCCCGCTGCCTCTGCTGGCACCCGCCAGGCGTTCCCGCTGCCTCTGCTGGCACCCGCCAGGCGTTCCCGCTGCCTCTGCTGGCACCCGCCAGGCGTTCCCGCTGCCTCTGCTGGCACCCGCCAGGCGTTCCCGCTGCCTCTGCTGGCACCCGCCAGGTGCTTGGCTTTCTGCCGACTGGCCGGGAGTCATGGGACTAAACATTTACCCAAGATTAAGCCGACCCAGGAGAGGTTCTTGGACACATGGAAGGGGCCAGCGCCGAGGGGGGGCCCCACCGTGGGAGGGGCCGACACTGAGGGAGGTCCCCACCGTGGGAGGGGCCAGCACCAAGGGGCAGTGCACCCTTCATGTTTGTCCCTTTAATACTGTAGCACTTCCCCACCAAGAAGTTCCCTCTAAACCTACCCCTTACCCTAAGCCTGTGCCTTCTAGATTTTGACACCCCTGATACGGGGAATAGTTTCCTATCTTCCCCATCTAGACCTCCCATAACCTTGTGCCGCTCCATCAGGTCCCCCTTCAGCCTCCTCTGCTCCAGGAGAAACAAACTGAGCCTCGCCAGTCTCTCCTCGTAACTGAAACGTTCTGTCCCAGGTAATGTCCTGATGAAGACACCAGAGACTGCAGTTGCTGGAATCTGTAGCAAAAAACGAGCTGCTGGAGGAACTCAGTGGGTCAGGCAGCATCTGTGGAGGGAAATGAACAGTCTATGACTAGCGGAATAAAGTTTACCAGCACTGTATCCTTCCAGGACCTTTTGGAGTGGGACCTTTGAAAAGAGGTGAGTCTCTGTGCCTGTGAGTTTCACCTTGCAAGAGTCTAAATGAGGCTAAACAAATTGTTACCAGTTGATTGGCTGATTAA